>NC_050505.2:3327261-3418647 GCF_012460135.2 Molothrus ater | reverse complement strand
ACGAGAATGTTGACTCCGTGTTTCAGAAGGCTTGATTTATTATTTTATGATATATATTGTATTAAAACTATACTAAAAAGAATAGAAAAAAGGTTTCATCAGAAGGCTATTAAAATAGAAAAGGAATGAGTGATAACAAAGGTTTGTGCTCAGACAGAAGTCTGCCAGCTGACTGTGATTGGCCATTAATTAGAAACAACCACATGAGCCCAATCCCAGATGCACCTGTTGCATTCCACAGCAGCAGATAACCATTGTTACATTTTGTTCCTGAGCCTCTCAGCTTCTCAGGAGGAAAAATCCTAAGGAAAGATTTTTCATAAAAGATGTCTGTGACAGAGACTGATACCAGTGGAAGGGGCTGGCCCTTGGAGAGTCAGGGTTACCTGCCCTGTCCAGCAGCAGGCAAGCAGCTCTGCACGGGGTCAGCATATTTCTGCTCCTGGCCAGGTGGTAGAGGGAATGCCTTTGCACGTGGAACTCTCAGGGAACCTGGTGCCTGTCAAGAAGGCTGCTCAGCCCCGCACCTTCCTCTTCCAGTCCTTCCGGGAGAATCGTCTTGTCATTCCCATCAAGGTAACGCCAGGGTATAAGGCTGAGCAAGCAGTTAGGGCCCTTGGCTGGTGCCAAGGAACCTAACTGGGCTCTGGCTCTCAGGTCAGGGACAGCAGCAGGGAAGCCAGTGGCTCCCTGTCCTTCTTGCGCAAGGCCATGAAATACGAGGACCTCCAGCACGTGCTCTGCCACCTGAACATCAGCATCCCACCCTGCAGCAAGGTCAGTGTAGGGCCTTTGGCACTCTGGTAGGGCCCATCCCTCCCCCAAGTGCAGGGACAGCCCTTGCTGTCCTCACCTGCTCCACGTGGCCATGCCATGCCACTCAGGAGGTGAAGGAGAAGCAGCCGTGTCAGGGCAGAGCTGCTGCCCTCTCTTCAAGCTGTTGACCCCTCTTTGTCACCACTCTCACAGGGAAGTGGCAGTGATGAGCGGAGGAGGACACTGACCCCATTGTCTCTGCGGGAGCGATACAGCATCCTAAGTGAGACCAGTTTTGGTACGCAGCCTGCTGGGAGCATCCCAGCCCACTCACCACCTGCACCTGGGGTGCCCAAACCAGTGCAGAGCTGGGATGATCCTGTCATAGTTGCACTCACAGCAACTTCCCTTTCCCTGGAGGTTCCCTTGGTGCTGCCTGCAGGGTCTGTGTGACGCCAGGGCCAGCACCCCTTCCCCTCACTGCTCTGGGGCAGGGCCCTGTGCAGCTGAGCTGTGACTCCTTCTCCTCCTGCAGGTTCCCTGAGCAGCACAGACAAGGCAGACCAGAAGATGGTTGACATAGCAGAGCAGCTGGGCCTCAGCTGGGCAGGTGAGTGCACACCTGAGGGTTCTGAGGATGCACAGCACTCCTGGCAAAGCTGGCACTCAGGGAGGCTGGAAGTGGCTGCTTTGCAGTGCAGCCCTGCTGCTGAGCATTCCAGGGCACTAAATTGAACCTTCCCATGGCTGTGCACATATTCACATGCATGGCTGCCAGACTAGGGCTTTGTTGGGAGTTGTACACCTTGCTGCTGTTCATTGCAGCAGAGCCCACACTTGAGACCTTCCTGTGCTAGTCACAGCCAGCCTGAGCTGGGGGGCTTCAACCCCTGCCCCATCCCAGCTCCTGCATATCCTGCTGTGTTCAGCTGTATGGAACAGAGGGTCTCTGCACTGGTCCTTCACTGGCTGAGCCCTTCACAGCACGGCCAGCCTGGTGGTGGGCACCCGAGGGTGTGATACTGACCCGGTGCTTTCCCCAGAGCTGGCGCGTGAGCTGCAGTTTGGGGTGGATGACATCAACAGGATACGTGTGGAGAACCCCAACTCCCTCCTGGAGCAGAGCATCGCCTTACTCAACCTCTGGGCCAGCCGTGAGGGCAAGAATGTCAAGAGTGAGTAGCTGTGGTTCCCCTTCACAGGCACAGAGGTGGCAGGGCGAGCCCTGCAGAGCACTTTGTGCATCTTCAAGCACCACTGGCTGCCTTTGCAGTGGTGGTCCAGGCATATCTGCCTTCCCACACCTGGAGGGTGCCTGGGGCATGGCTGTGCCTCCCTGTGAAAAATGCCAATCACTTGGTTTTGGAATTTTAAAAGTTTAATAGTAATAAAATGGTTATAAAAATAGTAACACAATTAGAGTAGTAATAATTTGGACAATTTGATTTAGGACAATATGAGACAACAAATACAAAGAGTTATGGACATCCGGGTACCTTTTTCTGGGTACCTAAGCCCGAAAAAGACCCACGTTAACAGAGGATTAACCCTTAAAAGCAATAGCCTGTTGCATATTCATACACCTCATACATGATGCATAAATTCCATTCAAACGCAGGATTCTGTCTGGGCAGTGTCAGCTTCTTCCTCTAATCCTAACAGCGCCTTCGAGGTGGAAGAAGTTTGTTTCTTCTGATAAGAGGGCAATAAATTCTTTTTCTCTGAAAGATTCAGGTGTCCTGTGGCTGCTATCTCGCTGCGAGTCCTTTCTTTAAAAAAAGTATCCTACATAGCACGTTTCTATTTTAACAATTTTTACAACCTAAAACTATATTTAACACAGTACTTAGAGAATTAATACAGCATTACTTTCTAACACAACACATACAGTATTCATTTGAATATTTGCCAAAAGCCAATCATAAAATACGTGCATTTTTCACACTCCCCAAGTGACTGGTTTGCTGACACCACCTTCCCCAGTTGAGAACCTGTACACGGCGCTGAGGAACATCGACCGCAGCGAGATCGTCAACATGCTGGAGGGCTCGGGCCGGCAGAGCCGCAGCCTGAAGGGGAGCTGGCGCTTCTCAGACAGAGACTACTCCCTCTCACCGTCCCAGATGAATGGTGAGCCCCACCGTCCGGCAGGGAACGCAGCAGGGCCCTGGGGGCACATTCTGTGCGGACATTGGGGCTGGGGTCTTGCCTGAGCAGGTTGCACCCACTGAGAAGGGAGTGGGCACTTTTTGCTGGCAGATGTGGCCTCTTCACTGGGGCTTGTGCTGCAGGAAGCTTGGCTCTGCCATAGTGCTTTCTCAGAGACGCCCCAGGTGGGGTTGACATGTGTTCCTCATCCCAGTGTGAGAGGTGAGAGGTGTCTCTGGCTCTGCCAGTGGAGCTCACTGAGTCCCGGCTGTGCAGCCGGTGGTGGGTGCCAGGCAGAGGGGACCTGGATGCGGGGACACAGCCAGAGTCAGCTGTGGCACACGCTGCTGGGGAGCCAGCACAGCAGGCAGGGGCAGGGCTTTGTGCTGCTGCAGCCCTGCACTGTGGCTGTGGCCCTGCAGCGCTGGCTCATCGCTCTCTCCCTCTCTGTCTCTCCCCTTGTTCTGTTTTCTCAAACATGCCACCTAGTGCTGCCAGGTGCGGGCACTCCTGTGGGTCACTTCTTTTCATCTTTCTCCTCTGAGCTCATCCTGGCCTCTCCTTCTCTCATCTCCCACTGCCTGTCTCCACTGTCTCCACCTCAGCTAGCTAAGCCTCTGGGAGCCGCATCCTGCTCCAGCGACTGCATGTCACCAGGGACTGCCCCTCTGAGAGCTGGCATGCTTGCAGGCAGCCATCCCAAGCCTTCTTGTGCACAATCCCAAGCTCCTTCCCTTGCTGGCACTGCACTGCATGCCCCTGGCCAGGTACCGGGTGCCCATGGGTGAGGTGCCCTTCCTGTGCCAAGCTGTGCCTGTGCCTTGGCTGTGGCTGGCATTCCCTGGCTGCCAGGGCAGCAGAACGGGTTCACTGCTGAAATCCAGGGTGAAAAAATGGCTCAAAGCTGGAAAAGGCTGAGCAGAGCCACCTGCATGGGTGGGAGTGCCTGGCTTGGTTGTGGCTCATATGGACGTGCCTGAGCTGTGCACATGGCCCTGGGCATGAGACATGACAATGGTTTGTAGCCCTGGAGACACCAGCGGGGTTGTAAGGCCCTGGCTGCCTTCTGCAGGGCCTTGGGGTTGCATGGCATGCTCTGGGGCCATCCTTCTGTGCTCATGGTACTTCCAACCCGCTCCTCTGTGCTGTGGAGAGTGTTTGGCTTTGAGCGTTGGTGCCTGCCAGACTTGGCTACTTGAACTCCAGGCTAATGGCCAGCTGATGCTGGATGGGGGCTGTGGGCAGGGGCCAGGGGGGCTGATGGAGCAGGGTAGCAAAGAGGGCACTGTGTCCTGCAGTGTGGATGGAGAATCGTGTGAACACCAGGCCAGTCCTCCTCACAGGGCGGAGGCAGCCCCAGGACCTGCCCAAAGCAGCCCCAGGATCTGAAGGGAGGCATGGCAGCATTCGCAGGGACCTTGTGACATCCGCTGTGAGCACAGCCCTGCTCAGCCTGGCCACAGGGGGCTGGGGCATGCCCATTGCTGTCCTTGGGGCTGCCATTCCTCCCAGAAGCTGTTTCCCTTTTGCCCCACCGTGCTTGTGCGTGCGTGAGGGTGGCTGCTGGACATGATGCCTCTGTCTGCCCATTTAGGTTACGCTTCACTGCAGGACGAGCTGCTGTCCCCTGCCTCCCTGCATTACACACTGCCATCCCCGCTGCGTGCCGACCAGTACTGGAATGAGGTGGCCATCATGGATGCTATCCCCATGGCTGCCACTGAGCAGGATGCCCTGATGGAGATGTCCGACATGCAGGTGTGGTCCTCGGGGCACACCCCCTCGCTGGTGACTGCTGAGGACTCCTCTCTGGAGTGCAGCAAGGCTGAGGACTCGGATGCCACGAGCGAAGGCCGCTTCCCAGGGCAGCTCCTAGCAGATGCTCATGGCCCAGACCACATGGGCTCTATGGACCTGGTTGAGGATGACACAGTGGACTCAGATGCCATGAATGGGCTGATTGACCTTCTAGAGCAGGAGGAGGGGCAGAGGCCAGAGGGGAAGATGCCATCTGGTGATCATCAACCAGGGACTGGGGAGCAGGACCCGGAGAGTGAAGTCTCTTTTGTTTCAGTTCAGGAGAAGGTGCAAACCAGGATCTTGACATCACCTACCTTTAGCCATGATGTGGAGAAGAGTGCAGACAGGTACTGCAGCCTGGGTGAGCGTGGCAGGGGAGCACAAGTGCTTTGCCAGCTACTGCCCTGTGCTGGGCCAGCTGCAATGATCTCCCTGCTTTGCTTGCTTCCCTGCTGCTCTCCAGCTCTGCAGCCCGGCATCTGCAGTACACAGAACCATGGCTGGGCCTCACTCCTCTCTGGCAATGCTCTGGAGGGCTCCTGGAAGAGACCCCCAGTCAGCCAGGCCCTGCATGGAGGTTGTACTTAGGAGAGCCAACCCTAACCTGGGCTGCCTCCTCCCACATGGTCACTACAGGACACAACACGAGCACACACACGGCTGCTCTCAGGGTGAAGAAAAAGGGAAGTTTATTTTCTGACTCCAACATTTTTAGATTTCCAAGAGTGACAGTGGATTGGAGGGTGACAGTGCCGCCTCTCCAATGACACTGGACAAACCAACAGCCCATCAAATTTCTCCTCCTCCATAAAAGAATGCAAAACAATGAGTTATTTGCAGAAAGTGTGTGAGAAAGTTCATTACAAGAATGTAAACATCAGAAGGCTTAGAAAATCTTAAAAATTCAGGGTGACATCACATTTCCAGTGGCACTGGACTCATGAAATCCTTGGCAGCACCCAGAAATGCTCCACAACATTAGACCACATTAGAATTAGAGCTAGACCACACTAGACCACGAGAGCACAGCATGCTCTTGCCTCAGACCCTGGCCAAGCTGTGAGGCTGCGGGAGGGCAGGAGCATGGCATGGAGGTGGCCTGTGCCTTTTGTGCATCTGTGCATCTTGTGCTGCTTCTGCTGGGCTCCCAGCAGCGCCAGTGGGCTGCAGTTGGTGCAGGTGTGCCTGTGGGTGCAGGTGTGCCGTGGGTGCAGATGGGGCATCCCATGGGTGCAGGTGTGCCTGTGGGGTGCAGGTGGTGCAGTGCCGTGTGGTGCAAGTGTGCCCATGGGTGCAGGTGTGTGCCTGTGGGGCAGGTGTGCCCATGGGGTGCAGGTGTGTGCCTGTGGTGCAGGTGTGCCCATGGGTGCCCAGCAGTGCCTGTGGGGTGCAGGTGATGCAGGTGTGCCTGTGGTGCAGGTGTGGTGCAGGTGTGCCCATAGCAGTGTGCCCATGGTGCAGGTTGGTGCAGGTGTGCCCATGGGTGCAGGTGTGGTACAGGTGTGCCCATGGGGTGCAGGTGTGGTGCAGGTGTGCCTGTGGGGTGCAGATGTGGTGCAGGTGTGCCCATGGGGTGCAGGTGTGGTGCAGGTGTGCCCATGGGGTGCAGGTGTGATGCAGGTGTGCCCATGGGGTGCAGGTGTGTGCCTGTGGGTGCAGGTGTGCCCATGGGGTGCAGTGTGTGCAGGGTCCCATGGGGTGCAGGTGTGTGCCTGTGGGGGCATGCCCATGGGGTGCCCAGCAGTGCCTGTGGTGCAGGTGTGGTGCAGGTGTGCCCATAGGGTGCAGGTGTGCCCGTGGGGTGCCCAGCAGTGCCTGTGGGGTGCAGGTGTGGTGCAGGTGTGCCCAGGGGTGCAGGTGTGTACAGGTGTGCCCATAGGGTGCAGGTGCCCATGGGGTGCAGTGTGGTGCAGTGTGCCCATGGGTGCAGGTGTGGTACAGGTTGCCCATAGGGTGCAGGTGTGCCCATGGGGTGCAGGTGTGGTGCAGGTGTGCCCATGGGGTGCAGGTGTGGTACAGGTGTGCCCATGGGGTGCAGGTGTGTGCCTGTGGGGTGCAGGTGTGCCCATGGGGTGCAGGTGTGGTGCAGGTGTGCCTGTGGGGTGCAGATGTGGTGCAGGTGTGCCCATGGGGTGCATGTGGTGCAGGTGTGCCCATGGGTGCAGTGTGTGCCTGTGGGGTGCAGGTGTGCCCATGGGGTGCAGGTGTGGTGCAGGTGTCCCATGGGTGCAGGTGTGGTGCAGGTGTGCCCGTGGTGCGGTTGGCAGGTGTGCCCATGGGTGCAGGTGTGGTGCAGGTGTGCCTGCCGGAGCTCGGCTGCTGCTCAGGGTGCAGCACTCCGTGCAAAGCTGACTGCCCCTCTCTCTCTCTGTCTCTCTCTCCCTATCCCTGTCCCTCTCTGGTGCCCAGGCTGAGGGACTGGAATGCAGAAGGCTCCTTTATCTCCTGCCTACAGGACCTGACAGCGGGCTCCTGGCAGGAGGGAGTCACCCGAAGGCTGCTCCCAACGCACACCACAGCCTCTGGGGCACAGGGCCAGCAGCAAGAGCAGGTCCTGGTGGCAGCCACGGAGCTGATGAGGGTCAGCTCTGCAGAGGACAGCGACTGGCAGCCCCAGCACCCCACAGGCGGCTGGCAGGAGGAGCCCCACAGCCGCTTCTTTGGGCAGGTGAGAGCAGGAGCAGGGGAGTCAGCCCTGCAGGAAGGTGTGACCCTATGGACAGCCTTTCCTGGAGCCTGCTGCAGGGCCTGTCAGGCAGACCAGGTGACAGCAGACCTCCTCAACTCCCCTGGCATACTTCCTGCCCTTTGGGGTGCCTCTCAGCCCAGAATAGCCCGCTGTGCTTGATACCTGAGCTCTTGCTCTCCATTTATAACCCAGTCACCCTCCCGGAGTCATTCCTTATTGAGTATCTGCCCTGGCTGGCAGCCCAACAGCCTGCTGGAGCCAGAAATAGAGTTGGTCTAGAGGCCAGGCTGAGTGGGGGGCTTGATGCCAGGGTCACACAGAGCCAGCAGGTACAAGGTGAGGGTGAGCACCTTTCCCCAGCCAAGGCACGGGCGGCCACGCTCAGAGGTGACTGCTCAGCCCTGTGTTACCTGAGTCAGGTGGGACTCCAATGACACCCCAAGGCTCTGGGCTTCAATTATCCTGTGAGCCAGGACTGCCCACCATAGTCAGGGGGACAGGCTGTTGGGCAGGGTGACAGAGGGACAGATCTCTCCTTCTCTCTGCCTGGGCAGGGTGACAGAGAAGAGGGACAGATCTGTCCTGCACTCCTGGCCATGGCACAGGCTGTTGGAAAAGCTGACAGAGGGACAGATCTGTCCTGCACTCCTGGCCATGGCACAGGCTGTTGGAAAAGCTGACAGAGGGACAGATCTGTCCTGCTCCCCCTGGCCATGGGACAGGCTGTTGAGCAGGGTGACAGAGGGACAGATCTGTCCTGCTCTCTGCCTGGCCATGGGCAGGGTGACATAGAGAGGGACAGATCTGTCCTGCTCACTGCCACTCAGGGGGACAGGCTGTTGGGCAGGGTGACAGAGGGACAGATCTCTCCTTCTCTCTGCCTGGGCAGGGTGACAGAGAAGAGGGACAGATCTGTCCTGCTCCCCTTGGCCATGGCACAGGCTGTTGGGCAGGGTGACACAGAGAGGGACAGATCTGTCCTGCTCCCCTTGGCCATGGCACAGGCTGTTGGGCAGGGTGACAGAGAGAGGGACAGATCTGTCCTGCTCTCCTGGCCATGGCACAGGCTGTTGGAAAAGCTGACAGAGGGACAGACCTGTCCTGCGCTGCCTGGCCGGGTGACAGAGAACAGGGACAGATCTGTCCTGTGGCTGCCTGGCCGGGGCAGTCCCGGCCACATGACCGCACAGGACGCTCCACCTGCCCGCTCCCTTCTCGCCGCCCACCGCCGGCGGGGCTGCGGCTCCGGCAGCTCCCGGGAGCCGCGGGCAGGCGGCGGCGCGGCATGGCCGGGCTCTGACAGCGCGGCCGGGCACGATGTGGGCTTTCCTAGCCCAGCTGCTGATCGCTCTGGTGCTGCTGGCCTTCTTGCTGGTCAGCTGCCAGAACGTGATGCACATCGTCAGGGGCTCTGTGCGCTTCCTGCTCAAACACGCCCATCGGGAGCTGGACAAGGAGCTCGGGGAGAGCCAGGGGCTGGCGGATGATGAGGAGGCTCTCTCCGCCAGGGTCGTCCGCCGGCGAGTCCTGCTGAAGGTAACGAGAGCGGAGAGAGCAGCCCCGGGCAGATGCAGAGGAAAGCAGGGACGGGGCAGGGCAGGGAGGGATGCGGGGTTCGTGTCAGGTGTGTTGTTCTGCCAGGTGAACCACTCCCCTCACCGCCCTCTCATGCCCTGATCTCCCCCCGTCCTGTTCCTGCAGGGGAATGAAGCCCTTCATCTGCCTGGGAGCAGGTGACCGAGGAGCAGTTCACAGACGATCAAGGCAATATCATCACCAAGAAGGTGAGTGAGTGATCAGGGTGTGGGTAAGGGCACGCTGCAGCCTTTCCCTTTTCCCTTCCAGCCCTGCAGCCTTTCCCTCCTCCCTTCCAGCCTTTCCCTTGTCCCCTCCACCCTGCAGCCTTTCCCTTTTCCCTTCCACTCTGCAGCCTTTCCCTTCTCCCCTGCTCCCTGCAGCCTTTCCCTTTCTCCTTCCAGCCTTTCCCTTCTCCCCTGCACTCTGCAGCCTTTCCCTTCTCCCTTCCAGCCTTTCCCTTCTCCCTTCCACCCTGCAGCCTTTCCCTTCTCCCCTGCACCCTGCAGCCCATGTAGGGCATTGCTGTGCCGCTGTCTTGGGTTACACTCACGGCATTTCTCCAGCTCACAGCCGCGGGCTGGGTGAGCAGGGACTCGCGGTGCCCTGGGGCTGGCTGTGACACGCAGCTCTGTGGGTCTCCACAGATTATCCGGAAGGTGGTGCGCCAGCTGGGCCCTGGTGACATGGGTGACAGGCAGGAGCAGGAGGAGCTGATCCTGGAGGGCTCCCTGCAGGAGCCCCAAGACCTGGAGGCTGAGGATGATCACTTCATGAAATACTCCATCTTGCACCGGATGGTCTGGGTGCCAAGGTACAGTGTGGCTCATAGCCCTGGGTTTCTGCAGGACTCTCAGGCTCTGGGTCGATGTCACCCTCTGTCCTTCCTTTGCCCCGCACTCCTCTCCTGTTTCCCCTCTAAGATTTCTAAAGCAAATCGTGCCCACTGCGCCAGTCTTCTTGCTTGGTGTTTTCTGCCTGCCAACTGACTCTACCTTTCCCTTTCCTGTCCTTTTCTCTGTGTCTGTCTGTCCACCTGGGTGATGTCCTGCTCCCTGCCCCTTCGGCTCCCTCAGGAGGAGATGCGAGTGCGCGTCCCGAAACCAGAGGTCTCTGGGGGCAGGATGGGGGCTCAGATAGTGAAACGAGCCAGCCTGAAAAGGGGGAAGCAGTGACCCCTCAAATGGCCTCTTTTTTGAGGTAACCCTGCCTTTGCTCTTCCTTCTGTCCTGGCTGCCTGCACTGAGCTGCTGGTCATGCACATTCTCCTGGGGGAAGTGTGGTGGGGCAGTGCCCAGCTCCTGGGGGCACTGAGGGTTTGCTGTGCTGCAGAAAAAGACCGAGGGTGGGCAGCAGTGTGGCCCTGCTGATGCTCCTGGGTGCTGTGGGCACAGGGTGCCCTGGTCTGCAGTGATGCTGCAGCCAGCTGTGTGCACAGCACCCCCCTGCAGCCACAGTGCCAAGGGCTGCTCCTGCAGTGACAGCAGCTGGCGTGCTCAGGGGTGTCACTGCAGGAGTGGCTGGGGGTCCCCAGTGACGGGGTCACAGAGTTGTTACTCCTGGGCTACAGACAGAGGGATGGTCTTTGTCCAAGTCACTGCAGGGACCAGATTGCATTTGCATGGGGTCTGAGCAGAACTGCCCCCTCCATGCATGAGCACTGACTGTGCAGCCTTGTGGCAGATGAGACCAGCCCTTGGAGCTGGTGCCTCGGAGTGCCCCTTCCCAAGGGGGGCAGCTGAGCCCTGGCAGAGCTGGGGGTGAGATGCAGGGTGGGTTCTGTGGGGCTGTGGCTGCTCCCTGTGCTCACAGCACTGCTGTGGGACGTGCAGCTGCTCCCTGTGCTCACAGCACTGCTGTGGGATGTGCAGCTGCTCCCTGTGCTCACAGCTCTGCTGTGGGACATGCAGCTCCTCCCTGTGCTCACAGCACTGCTGTGGGACATGCAGCTGCTCCCTGTGCTCACAGCACTGCTGTGGGATGTGCAGCTGCTCCCTGTGCTCACAGCACTGCTGTGGGACATGCAGCTGCTCCCTGTGCTCACAGCACTGCTGTGGGACTTGCAGCTGCTGCCTCTGCCAGCCATGCAGAGGAAAGCACTGAGTCTGCTGAAGGCAGGATGGGGCAGGCCTTGGCAGGGTGCTGCAGGAGTGGCAAGTGCAGGAACGTGACACCTGTAGGGGCTGACAACAGGGCACCCACCTTCGACCGAGGACATTTCTTCCATTGATCCTCACTGAGCTCAGAATGACCCCTGAAGCCTTGTGCATTCCCTGATGCCCCTGTGGAGTGGGACTAGGCCAGGTTGAAGGCAGGGTGCTTGGCACAGCACATTTGAGCCGAGCTGCACCATTTTTCTCTGCATACTCACTGCTGGGCTGGCAGTGCAGCACTGGGGGAAGCTGTTGCATGGTGCTCCCCAGCTGCCCTGCCCTGCATCCTGGCAGGAGTGGGGGCAGTTGGTCCTCTGGCCTCTCTTTGTACATGCACGACTGGCTCTGTCCTCCCTCTCCCTTCTCTCTCCACTCTCTTAGTGAGCTCTCTGTGGGTGTATGAAAGTCAAGAGCCTTATGCTTGTTCATGCAGGCTCTGTCCCCCCTGCCTGCCCCACTCCCCAGACACTCCCTGGCTCTGCTGCCTCTGGGGCACCGCTCCTGTCTCTTTGCTTTTGCAGTTTTCCACTGTGTGAAAGTGGCCCTGGGTGTGCCCTGGGGAAGGTCTTCCTCACTGCTGGGAGAGTGGGGTGTACCTGAAGGCTCAGGGCTGGCCTCCTCCATCCCAGGTCCTAGAGCAGCCCTCCCAGCTCCCTCCCAGTGCCACGCTGGTGCAGCTCAGCTGCTGCTTGCTGCTCTGAGCAGATGGGGCAGCACCATCAGTGCCACCCAGATCACTGATCCTGGCTCCAGGCCTGCCACTTAATGGTGCTCTGTCACTGTCTGACAACCCCCCAAAACTTGTCTTGTGGTTGCATGGGTGCATGTGGGACAAGCACAGTGTACAGAAGGGGCTTCCCAGCCCTCACCATTAACCCTGGATGTGCCACCACGGATCCCTGGTAACCCCATTTCTGTGTCTCTCTCTCCAGGATCACACCTCAACACCAAACCACTGAACTTCACCCACGTTCTGACACATACCTGAGGAGAGAGGAGAGGAGAGCAGAGAGTGGAGGGGAGCAGGGCTGGCTGTACATGTTTCTATAGGCTAATGGCATGATTCCTGTATGAGATATACTTACCCTCCTATCCGCATGACTGACTGACTGCAAGACGCATGAGCTACAGTACTTCAAACAGATGAGGGGCCTCCATCCTTGCCCCAGAGACAGCACCACACACCAGGGGCGTGCTCTCAGCTCCTTGGGGAGGCAAGAGCTGGAGCAGAAGAAAAGGAGAGGGAAGGAGATTGCACCTCCATGTGTAGATGCATCCCCAGGTGTGAGCTCCAGCTGCAGGAGGAAAGCTGGGACAGCATGGCCCAGCTCAGCGTGGAAGGAGAGGTGCTTGGCCCCCCCTGCAAATGCCTGTGCTGCCTCTGCTGGACTTGCTTCTCATCCCTCCCTGTGAGTGTTGGGCTTTGGGGAGGGCAGCAGTGGCCGGAGGGTGCAAGGGGAGGCCGCAGGGAGCACGGCTGCCCTGGGCAGAGGGGCTGGTGCAGGGCTGCCCTTCCTCTCCCCAGCACGTGCAAAGTCTCCCATCAGGGCAGAGCACTGAGCTCGTTGCTTCTGTTGAAAGTGTAAACTGTACAGCAATCAGCCTTGTGTATATGAACCAATAAATACTATGCAAACCCCTAGGGACACTCTAGCAGTATGTACAAAGCACTGACAGCTCTGCTCTCATATACCTCTTCAGGCTGCAGGGTGGGCAAAGCCTTTGGAATACGTGACCAGGAAGGCTGTAGGAGCGAGAGGGCAGCAGCCCTGCCCCTGTCCTGTGCCCCTCTGCCTGAGCCTGGCCCCTTCCTGGCCTGAAGAGGGGGGGACTAGAGGTGCAGTCCCAGGCTCCAGCCCCAGTTTGTGCTGGCTCCAGCTGGGTTGAAGCTGTAGAGCTGCGCTGAGGTGCTCGGGGCCCAGGGAGGATTGTGCAGAGAGAGAGAGCAGGAGGTGCTTGTGCCACAACGTGGGGTTGTGCCTAGCTCTACTCAGCACAATATCTGCTCAGGAGATGAGCCAGGAGCTAGCAATAGCCAGCAGCTGTGCAATATGCACCCCAGGCAAGGGCTTTGCAGGGACCCTGGCCTCCCTGCAAGGGGGTGAACAGCCCTGGATTCTGACTCTCCCGGGACCAAACCCAGAGCCACGGGAGCTGCTGCTGCCCCGGTGGCTGCATTTTCTCCAGGTGGAATCTGCCTGAGCCCTGGGCTGGGGCAGCCTCCAGGCTGCTCTAGCAGCAGGAGAGCTGTGCTGGGCAGAGCTGCCCAGGCAGCTCAGAGCTGGGCAGGACATTGACCCTGTTGTAATACTTGAGCCCAGGAGAGCAGGGAGAAGGTAGTGGCACTTGGTCCCAGGTCCCTGACCCTGTCCTTTACCCAGCTGATGTGGGGACCTGGCCCTTTGTAGCACAGTGATGTGGGGACCCCCTGCTCTTTCTCCTGGAAGTGGCCACGGCCCTGCTTTGCAGAGTCTGAGATTGTTCTCTGTGGCCAGGTGCAGAACAAGCGCCCCTCCAGCTTCAGGCTCCGTGCTGGTGGCCTTGGCAGGGCAGCCCTGCCTTTCAGTGGGTGCACATCTGCTGGGAGAGCCCCTGGCTGCCCTGAAAGCCTCGCTGCAGCGAAGCCACTGACCCAGCTTAGCCTCGGAGAGCAAAGCAGTCCCCTCCCCGCCCCAAAGCTGAGCCATACAGGCACAGACTCTCCATCCATCACCCTTGCTGCGTACAATAACCTCCCTAGACCCACTGCAACAGCTGACTCCGTAGCATCACCCTAGAGTTGTGTGTGGGTCCAGTGCTTTGGCCTTGTGTATGCCGTAGGGAATGTGCTGTGCTGCAACCGTGCCAGGCACCTGCAGTGACATTGCTTTGCGCTCAGATTGCTTGTAGGGCTGGTAGGGGGAGGCTGCACCCGACATTGAGCCTAGAGAATGCTGCAGTCTGCACACTAGAAGCTTTTTAGAAGTTTTAAAGATTACTTTTATTTTCTTTTTTTAATTGTTATGGAAACAAGCCTTTTGGATCTCCCTGTCTTAGGCCCCTGATGTATAGATCATTTCCCTGTACACCAGCTATCAGAATATGAATTAATAAATAAATCAACACAAACAGTGTCTCGTCTCTGCTTTCCAAAGATGGGGATGATGGAGAGCCCGGGGCCGGGTCCCCTCTTGCCGGGAGGGCGGGGGCGGCCGCATCTCTGCCGTTCCTGGAGCAGCTGAAGGGAGCAGGAGCCCCCGAGGGGCTGCGCCGGCCTCTCCCAGGGTGGGCGAGCAGGGAAGCGTCCGCGCCACCCCGGCGGGGGCTGGCCCGGGGGCCGCGGCGCTGCTGAGACCGCACCGGAGAGCAGCGGCCCGCCCGGCGCTGTCCAGGGTCCGCGCCGCCCCGCGCTCCGGTCCTGTATGCCACCCATCCCTTCCCATCCCAACCCATTCCGTGTCCTGACCCGTCCCGTCCCATCCCGACCCGTTCCCGTGTCCTGTCCTGTCCTGTCCCGTCTGTCCCGACCCGTTCCTTCCCATCCCATCCACCCCGACCCATTCCCCCTATCCCGACCCATTCCCGTGTCGTGTCATGTCCTGTCCCGTCCCATCCCATCCATCCCGACCTATTTCCGAGTCATGTTGTGCTCTGTGTCCCATGTCCTGTGTCCCGTGTCCCGTGTCCTGTCCCGTCCCATCCCATCCTGACCCATTCCATGCCATCCCAACCCATCCCGACCCATTCCGACCCATTCCCGTGTTCTGTCCTGTCCCATCCCATCCCATCCCATGGATCCCATCCCATCCCATCCCGACCCATTCCCGTGTCCTGTGTCCCATATCCCGTGTCCCGTGTCCCGTGTCCCATATCCCGTGTCCCGTGTCCTGTGTCCCATATCCCATATCCCGTGTCCCATATCCCATATCCCATGTCCCATATCCCGTGTCCTGCATCCCATATCCCGTGTCCCATATCCCATATCCCGTGTCCCGTGTCCCGTGTCCCATATCCCGTGTCCCGTGTCCCGTGTCCCGTATCCCGTGTCCGTGTCCCGTGTCCCGTGTCCCATATCCCGTGTCCCGTGTCCGTGTCCCGTGTCCCGTGTCCCATATCCCGTGTCCCGTGTCCCGTGTCCCGTCCCCGTGTCCCATATCCCATATCCCGTGTCCCGCGTCCCGTGTCCCGTCCCCGCCGCCGCCGCTGTTCAAAGCCCCATTTGTCTGGTCCGCACCAATCAGACGCTGCCGCCCAGGCTCAGCCAATGGGAGGCGCGGCCGCCGAGTCCTGGCCAATGGGCGCGCCGCCCGCAGCCGCGCGGCCAATGGGAGCGCGTTATTCTAATGGGCCCCGTCTTTATCAGAGAAATGTTGGCGCTGCCCGAGCCCAAGTTGAGGGGCCGGGGCCGGAGCCCCCCGAGGTCACCGGGAGCATCCCGGGACCGCCGTGCCAGCCTCACCCCCGGCCAGCGCGGACCCCGGGCTCTGCACAGCCCCCGGCCGACGGTAATGGGCCAGCCGTCGCACCTCCGGGCTTGCGGGCTCTGAGTGCCGCCTCGGTGCTGGAGCCATGGATGCCAACCTGCCGGGCACCTTTCTGCTCAACGGCCCCTCGCTGGGCCCCTTCCCCGAGGCCAAGGCGCCCGTTTGCCAGTATTCAGTGCAGAGCTCCTTCTACAAGCTGGGACCCCCCGGGCTGGGTGCCCAGCTGGCTGCTGGCACCCCCCACGGCATCTCCGACATCCTCGGCCGGCCCGCGGCGGCACCGAACGGCAGCATCCTCCCCGGTTACCCGCACGCGGGCGGATTTAACGGACTGAGCTCGCCGGGCGTCTATTACGGGCCCCAGGTGGGCGCCCTCCCCAAGGCCGGTGGCGAGTACCTGCCGCGGGGCCGGAGCTGCTGGGCGGAGGCGGCCCCGGAGTGGCGGGGGGGCCGGCAGTGCGGCGGCCGTAAGTACGGGGGGCTCGGAGCGGCTGCTGCGGGCCGGGTGGGTGCGTGGGGATGGGCGCCGTGAGGCTACAAACGGACCGCAACAGGGCAAGGGCATGGGCCAGGCTGTGTCTGTTCCATTGCCCTGCATGAGGTTGGCCAGCGGGCAGTGGGAAGGAGCCCAGCGCTGGAGCTGCTGGACCTCAAATGGTCACAGAACTTTTTGGCTCTAATGACAAATACTGGCCACTTTCACACAGTGGAAAACTGCAAAAGCAAAGAGACAGGAGCGGTGCCCCAGAGGCAGCAGAGCCAGGGAGTGTCTGGGGAGTGGGGCAGGCAGGGGGGACAGAGCCTGCATGAACAAGCATAAGGCTCTTGACTTTCATACACCCACAGAGAGCTCACTAAGAGAGGGAGGACAGAGCCAGTCGTGCACGTACAACAGAGGCCAGAGGACCAACTGCCCCCACTCCTGCCAGGATTTGTCATTAGAGCCAATTCTTTGCACCCAGGCAGCCACAGCTGGCAAGGACAGGCAGAGCGCTCTGACTCACAAGATCTCCCTGGCTCTCAGGCAGCCTCAATGGGGGTCAGTGCCTGGGTAGTTCATGGCAGAGATAGGCAGGACCAGGAGCCCCAGGCTGGCAGCACTGGTGGAGAGCTGTCAGGAGGAATTGCAGGGCATGTTGCTGCTGTCCCACAGGGCAGGTGGGACGGGTGCATCCGCTGTCCCGTGGGAAGCCTCAGGAGGCTGCGAGCAGCTGTTCAGAACCTGCAGCTCTGGTCCCCTTCCCCCCTTTGCAGGTGATGATTTTGGAGCAGATGGGTTAGGCAGCTACGAGCCAATGACCAGCTCTGGCTGTCTTCTGTCCTGCATCCTGCAAGGTGTGGGACATGGGGACACAGTGTTCCCACTGCTGCATGGCTCTGGGGTCAAGCACTGCTGATAGCAACCCTTACCCTCCCAGCAGAACCACTTAGCACTGTCCTTGACCAGGAGGTGCCTATCCCACCTCTGTGGGACCTCCACAGTGGGCAGCTCAGCCCTCCTGGGACAGGGCTGAAGCCCTGAAGTGGGAATAAAGTTTTAATTTGGAGAGGAGCAGGTGTGGAGGGACTCTTGGTCACGGAGGGCTGGTGAGTGCAGACAGAGCTGTCCAGAGTCGTGGGCTGCCCAGAGCTCACCCTCTTGTCTCTTCCTCTCCCGTAGCCCCTGCTCACTTGGCTGACAGCATCCACAAGAAGAAGCACACGCGCCCAACCTTCACAGGACACCAGATCTTTGCTCTGGAGAAGACGTTTGAGCAGACCAAGTACCTGGCAGGTCCGGAGAGAGCACGGCTGGCCTATTCCCTGGGCATGACCGAGTCCCAGGTGAAGGTGAGTATGGCTTCCTGCGTGGCACGGGGCGTGCAGCGTGCTGGCTGCTAACTGAGCTGGGGCACCAGGTCTGGTTCCAGAACCGACGGACCAAATGGAGGAAGAAGAGTGCCCTGGAGCCCTCCTCATCCTCGCAGCGGGCGGGGGGCTCTGGCGGAGAGCGGGCGGCCTCCGAGACCGAGGACGATGAGTACAACAAACCCCTGGACCCAGACTCGGATGACGAGAAGATCCGGCTGCTGCTGAGGAAGCACCGTGCAGCCTTCTCAATGCTGGGCCTGGGCACTCACAGCGGCTGAGCAGGGGCACAGCCTGCCCCTCTGACCCCCCTGAGCAGCAGAGACCCTGCCTGGCTGCTGGCATGGGCTGGCTGAAGCTGCACGGGGAGCACGGCTCACAGGGCTGGGAGCAGCACTCTGGTAGTGTCAGGTGCAGCTGTGCCATCCTGCACGGCTTTTATTGATGAAATAAAGGTCCCAGTCAAGTCCCAGCACTTGTTTCGTGGGCATGTGGTCCAGGGTGGCCTTGTGAGGCTGGGCTAGAGAAGGGTTGGGGATAGGATGGATGGGGCAGGGTCTGCATGCCAGGCAGGGTGGTGCTGCATGTGGGACAGGAAATGCCCAGAGAAGCAGGGGAGCCCTGGAGATTTTCCCAGGGTTTTCTCTGGTTTGGGTGTGTACCAACAGCAAGAGCTGCTGGTTCAAAAGTCACTCACTGGGGCCTCTTATTGGAAGCTCTTAGCAGCAAATAAATATCATTTATCTTAACAGTGTGAGTGAGAGCCCATTCACCTGTCGGGGCTGCAGGATTGATGTGGCATCAATAGCCCCAGTGTGTTTGCCTGCCAGCCTGTTGGGTCCCCCCCTGCTCTGTGCTGCACAGGGGGCTGCACACACAGATATTTGTGTGCACCTGGCTCTGCACACCCCCTGTTCTGGCTCACCAGTGGCATGCCAGCTGTGGGTGCCAGCTGTGGGTGCCAGCTGCCCCTACCTGCTCAGGACACCAAAGGAGCTCCAGCTGGCACAGACACAGCGCTGAAGGCTGGGCAAGCTTGGCAGTTGTTCAGCCAAGAGCCAGCTAAGTGCCAGCCAGGTGTGAGCAAACACGTGGGCTGTGTCTTGGAAGGAAATCGATAGCAGATAAGGTGCTGCCGGCCCACCAGGCACTGATAGCAGCATGGCAGAGGCACAGGAAGGGGTTGGAGTGGGGCTGGGGAAGGGCTGCCCCTCCCTGAGGCTGCAGGCAGCACCTGCAATGTGCCTGAGTCCACACTTGGGCCACTGGGACCTTTCAGTGGCCCAGGCACCAGCCTTGTGTGGGGCTGCAGATCATTGCTGTGCAGCCTGCCAAGGCCCACGCTTGGCTTAAAGCCCTCTTGAATCTCTCACTGGGCTCTGGGCACTTTGCAAGGACACCTGAGTGCTTGGTGCCACTTTTCCAGAGCTTAGGGGACTGCTGTCCCTGCACAGGTCCCTGTCCAGCCCCTGCAGGGAGCATGGGGTTTGTAGTGCTCCCCTCTCAGCCATGCAGCCCCTCCATGGGACAGATGCTGGGCCAGGACGGAGCCGATGGAGCCTTTGGGATGGCAGGGATCTCCCAGGGGAGCACGGTGGCAGTGCCACCAGGAAGGGACACATCGCTCTGTGGACAGAGCCAGCGCTGGGCAGGAGCAGGTTCCACATGGTGGGAGAAGTGAGGGGCTGCTGGTGGGATATTTTTTTAACATTTTCTAAGCTGCCCAGCTTGGCTGACAATTTTTAATGTACTAACTGCCTGGTCCAGTGAGCTGATTAATTGGTGCTGTGGAGATCAATACAAAACAGAAAATTAAAACAATTTTAAAGTGATTAAGTAGTTTAACACCTGTCTGATGCCACGTCAGGGCTGGGAGACAAATAAAGCAGGTGGCAAAGGGCCTGCTGTAGCCAGGGAGAGTGACAAATGGCTGCTGCAGCCTGGCTGCCCTGTGCATCCCCACATTGAGACAGGACCCCAAAGAGTGCTGATCCAGGCAGGGACCAGCCTGGCAGGCAGGACTGCCCCTTCTCCTTGCGCTGCCCGCTTTGAGCACTCGCTGCTGCAGCAGAGCTGTGCCCCCTCAGTGCTGGGAGAGCCGTCAGCAGCAAGCAGCAGCTCTGCCCAGGCTGGCCCTGGTGCCAGGCAGCCTCAGGCTGCGTGGGCAGAGCCAGGAGCCACGCAGGGGGTGCAGCACAAGGCAGGCCAGGCTGGCAGGCAGATGGATGGCAGCTCCGCTTCAATTCCGCATCCCTTTTCTCCCAGACAAACCCCGTCGGATTTTCATAAATCAAAGCGCCACACTGTTTAATAAAAATTTATTGACTTACAAGTGATTATTTATCAAAAGGCCATTAATAGCAGCTCCGGGAATGATGTGCTACTGGGTGGTGCGTGGAGACTAATAGCAAATCAATGCCAGCATCCGGGCAGAATGCATATGAGGGCTCCTGGCCCCAGTGGGGTGCACGGCTGCTGCAGCCAGAGCCAGCAGCCCCTACCCCGTGGGCCACCCAGTGCTCCCCCCTTGGTTATTTATGGCTTACAAATGAAATGATCGATACTTTTAATCTAGAGCTAAATTTATTAACTTTCTCATCGGAGAGAGACATATTGACTGGGGGCATGGGGTGGGAGAGCCAAGGAAAGATGGATGTGTGCCTCCTAACCTGTCCAGCCAGCTCCTTGCCTGCTGTGGAGTGTCCTGAATGCTGCTGGGGACTGTCCCCAAGCACAGCAGGGTGGCTGGATGTCCTGCAAAGCTGAGGAGGGCTCTGCAGATTGCTGTGGCATCAGGCACAGGGCACCCAGCTGCAGGCAGATTTGTGGGCACCTGCAGCTGGATCCAAGTGCCTGAGGACATGGCAAGGGCTGAGCACCTGAAGGAAACGTCCATGCCACCCCCAGAGAGGAGAGCTCTGGGGACACAGCCTTTGACAGGGCTCAGGAGGGGCTGCTGAACGGGGAGGAGAGCCTGGCAGCAGTGTCCCTGTCCCCAGCAGGTGTGTCCCCAGCTGCAGCCATCCACAGCACACAGTGAGCACAGCACTGCCTCAGCAACCCACAGCTCGCTGCAGCTCCCCCAGGGCTCCCCACACCACAGCAAGGTGCAGGGCTCTTCATCCAAATGGCCCCTGAGCTGGCAGCCAGAGCAGCAAAGTTCCATCAGGTACATAAAAAAGTTGAAAATTCAGATTTAAGGCCACTTACACAGAGCAGCTGTCCTCTCCTGGCATAGCAGATGCCCTTCCCAACAAACACTCAGGTACAAAGGAGGCACTTGGGTAACTGCCTTCTCCAGAGCACTAGGAAATGCAAGCAGGCTTCAGCAGGTAGCAGTGAAACAGCCCTTGCTTGTAAGAGCAGAGAACCCAGTGTAAGTGCTCAGGTTTGTAGGAATGTAAGGAAAATGGGAAAGTACATGGGAGAAATGCTCAAATGCAGGTTGTTTTACCAAATAATTTACATGCAGAGCAAAAAGGGCCACAAGATTTCAGGTCTCGTGTGTGCATGACAAGGTCAGATGCCACTGTTTCCCTCAGGAGACATCTGAAAAGGGATTTGCTGCCCTAGCCATGAAGTCTTGGGCTCTCCTACACACTCCAGGCTCCTACTATAGCACGTTCAGATTCCTCAGGAGCCCCACCTGCCACTCCAGTGACACCTGGCACCCCACAGCCCCAGGGGACAGAGGGAGATTTCCAAGGAGTCTGATCCTTACTGCACCAGGAGCAGTGAAGAGGCTGTTAGTGACACTGTAGAAGCAACAGTCTGGGTCAAGCTGACAGGAAGGTGGCAAAAGAAAAAGATTTCTCCTGGAAGTGGATCTGAAAATGGCCTGAGAGGCACATTCTGCTCCTAGGGGGTTTATGCCTCACACATGAGTGGGACAGGCTGATGAGGATTCCCTTGGTTGTCAAAGCAGCCAATTTCAGCACAGCTCAGCAGCTTTTGTGTTGTGAGAGACTTGTGACTGACACACATGCACATCACACCAGTCCTTCCCTGGGGCTGGACACACCAGATGGAAGCACAGGACACCATAAGAGTTTCATTTAATACTGCCCCTGCAAGGGGCTTCACTGTAACAGTAACAAGAAGGCATCTTTGCCATGAGCTGCCAAAGGCCTAGAGACTCCAGGCAGCAATAGTGCTCCTCAAAACAACAGCCAGAGGATGAAAAAGCCAGTCCCAGCAGCTCTGGAGTAGCCCAAGTCCAAAGATTGAGAGGTGCTCCAGACAAGCCCTGGCTGGTGCTGGAGGCAGGGTGGCAGTGCTGGAGGCAGCGCACTCAGGAGCGGCTCCGGTCTTCATGGCTGCCTACAATCATTTTGCTGTAGAGTTTCTGTTGCTCCTCCTTGAAAGCATCTTTCACCTTCTCCCTTTTCAGTCCTCCATCCCTGGGGAGAGAGTCAAATCAGAGAGGCTGCAGGCAGGCAGCATCTTCATCTGGGAGTGTTCAGGGCAAGTCCGAATTCCAGCTGCCCTGGTGGCACACCTGTCCCCAAAGAGCATCACTTTCTCACCTGGTTCTGCCAGGAGCTGCCCCCATGGCCCTGCACTGTGCTCAAAATAGCAACTCTGCCAGAAACATGAGCTACTCTAGCAGAGCTACAGGAGACTGCCTGCCTGCCTCCTGAGCTCTGAGACCTCAGGGCCTAGGAAAGCAAGTTCCCAAGCTGGACACACCTTGCTGAGTAGGAACAAGTCAAACCCAGGGCATCCCAATGAAAGCTACAATCAGAGAATGAAGCTCTGATGCCCAGCACACAGAAGCAGCAAAGACTTTGGTCCCTGCCACAGAAGGATATTCCTCCAGAAGCCTGCTCTACCCTAAGCAAGGGGGTAGAACTCTACCCTAAGCAAGAAACAAAAGGAGCTCTACAGCCCATGAGCACATCCCAGGACAAGGAACTCTGGCACCAGGAAGAGAAAAGCCTGCTTGGACTCACCAGAGCAGATCCACAAGGCCCCCCTGCCTGGCAATGGCTGACTTCACTCGATTGGCAAACTGCACTGCGTCCTCTTCAGGCTGTGGCAAAACAAGAGTGTTCAGCAGGAGCAAAGGGCACAGGAGCACAGTGATCAGACAGGCTGGTTCACCTTACCTGCCTGGTCATTGGGGGCAAGTACCAGACACTGCAGACAATGGCCCAGCTGGTCATCATCCTCAGGAGGTAGGTCACCATGCCATACTTGCTGCTGTTCCAAAAGGCATCTCCAAACTGGGGGTCATACTACAAAGGCAGAAGAGTTCATGAAGTCAGGCAGGGGCTGCACCCTCTCTGAGGCTCCAACTTCCACCCCAAACTGAGCTAAACTCAGCTCACTACATGGAATGACCTCAGCTTTCCTGTGCCCTCAGACCAGGCTGGGCTGGGCTGCCAAGACAGAGATACAGAGGGACAGACAGACTTGTGCCTTGTCATACCTTGATGGCTACAGGGTAAACTGTAGCTCCAATTTCGAAGCTCCCCTTTTTGAACATCATCACAGATGTGTTGTTGATGCATGTTCCTGTAATAAGAGACAAGCACAATCTTAACTTTCCTCTGCAAGTCAGCTCAGAAGTCTAAGCTACAGGCTTAAGGGCAGGGTAACAGGAACCCAGCAACTCTCCCCTAGCTCTCCATCCAAGCCCTGCTCTCTGTGTGCACAGAAAGGGTCACTGGGACATCATGTGTGTCTCCTGCACTCTGGGCTCACTCAGCTCTAAAGACACAATGTCCCTCTTGTTTCAGTGGAGGGGCTCAAGCCCTTGGCTGTGTAAGAAGGAAAGGGACAGAGATGTGGTGCTATCTCAAGGTGCCTTCTCCACCTGGTGCTTTTCTGGCCTTGTTGCACTCACCTTCTGGAAAAATAAGAATGGGCAGTTTGCTTTTGTCCTGGACATGTTCTGTGAGCCTAAAGAGAAGTGTCAAAAATTAGCAGAAGGGACAGATGCTCTCAGTAGCAATCCACAGAGCACAATAATCCATACCCTGCAGTCACCAGGGACTATCAGGGTGCCAACAAAGGGGCACAATCTCCCAGCACTTATGAGGCCTCACCCAAGGGAGGTGAGCAGCCCTGGAGTTCCCCCAGCCCTCAGAGCCACCCCTGCAGGCAGCTGTCACACACTGTCACACCTTCTGGCGACGAGGTGACGATCCTTGACCTCGGAGCGTTCGAACCAGACATGGGGACAGGCTTTCACCATGGCCCTCTGGATCACACCCATGAGCCCTCCATGGATCTGACCCACCTGACCAGGGCAAGAAGACACAAGTTACAAGACCTGGGCACACATGGAAGTCAAGGCTGCATTCACAGCCAAACTGAGGTTTATCTTCCTGCCTCTATCCTGGAAAGGCTAAGAGGAAAAGTCCCAGGCTGTGATCTGAAAGACAGATACAGCAAACCCCAAGTGCTTTCCCCATGGCAGGAGGTCCAGCTGGGGAAGCACTTTGCTCTTCCAGCAACAGCAAAGCCTAGAGCTCTTCTTGCAAAGCTGCACCCACAGAGCTCTGGTGCTTCGAGCTCCAGGCCGAGCTTTGCACACCACAGACAACAGAGTCTGACAGTGCCCCACCATGTCATGCAGGGTCAAGTAGTTCTACATGCTCCAAAGACTCTTGCTGCCCACTTCCTGCCCCATAACAAGCTCTGCTGCTCCCTCCATGCAGGTGGCCAGGCAGAGCTGATACCTTACCATGGCATAGTAGCCATCACTGGCCAGGATGATCACATCAATGGGGGAGGTGTGATTGGCCACACAGATGCCTCCATTTCGGGGTCTGTTTTCTCTACAAAACAAAGGCAGAGGTGAAGAAAGAGGGAAGGAAGCATGAGAGCTCCATAATGGCCAGCATGGAGCACCCCCTGGGCAGGGACAGCCTGGAGCAGACAGGCCTTACCTGTCGTGGTAGGTGATGATGGCTGTGAGGGCACGCACACAGATCCGGTAGCACATCAGGTGCACGTGTTTGCTCAGGAAGTCCTTACACCTGCAGCCCAGGACAGAGACCATCACTCCCATAATATATATTATATATATGTGATATATATTTTACATACTACAATATCCCCTGTAACAGTGCCACAGTGAAATCCCACTCCCCAGTCCTACAATATCCCCTGTAACAGTGCCACAGTGAAATCCCACTCCCCAGTCCTACAATATCCCCTGTAACAGTGCCACAGTGAAATCCCACTCCCCAGTCCTACAATATCCCCTGTAACAGTGCCACTCAGCCCAGTGAAATCCAGCCAAGCCTTCACATCTCTCCTACAGAAACACAGCATGTCCTGAGCTTTGCTGTCAGCTTATGATCACTCATTCTTAACTCATGAGAATAAATTTTTGGCCTTTTCTCTTTTCTGTTATTGCTCCTTTAAGAGGCCAGGGCTGAGCGCTCTGCCACAGGCCTAGTGCTCACATCTAAGCCCCTTGTTGAAAATTACAGGGTGCCCATTCCTGAGAGACCACCTGCTCTGCCTGCAGGTGGTAGAACAGAAAGCTTTGTAGGGAAATTTCAGGATTATAAAGTCTCAAACTGCACGGAGCGCTCCCCATCTGCTTCTCCCTCAAAGATGCACTCACCTTCCATTTGGCAAATATCCCACCACTGTGGTACCAGTCACCAACAAGCTGATGCCAGTAAATGCCAGTGCTATCCTGCAGAAAGAGGGAAACCACATGCTAGAAAAAACCAGGCCACCAGCACCTTCTTGGCAGGCAGGTGCCAGGAGCAGGAGTCACCTGAGGGGCAGAAGGAAGCAGTAGCGGATGAGCACACCGAGCCCCCAGAGCACAGTGAGGCGCAGGCTGATGTACTGGAAGTTGTAATTGGTCCTGCTGAGCAGGTTCCAGGACTCCAGCTCTTCAGCTGAGAATCTCTTGGTCACTTCATCATCCATGATGGTCTCGATGCCTTTGCGGCAGAAATAGAAAATATCTGAGAGCTCAAACTCAGGGGTGTCCAGGGCTTTGCCGCTGCCGCTGCGGCGCAGCTCCTTGATCTCCTCCTCCAGGGACGTTGGCTCCTTTGCAATGATGCCTGCAACACACCACAGGCAGCTCTCAGCAAACTGGGACTTGCCCACTCAAAGGGAGACAAAAGTCAAGGTCCTCCCTCAACCACCCTCCTCAAAGTCCCCTTCCCTTCTCAGTGCAGACAGGCAAAAACCTCCCCACTCCCAGGGTGCTTCCCTGCCCTCCCTCATGAAACAGAGCTCTCTACAACTCCCTCCTACATGGAAAAGACTTCCCAGCAGACCTCAGCTGCTCAGAGACACCACATTCACCCCACCTCCCCACAAGAATTTTGAACTCCATGTCCCCATGCAGGGCAGGATCTCACCATTGACATAGGGCTTGTACAACGGATGGTTCTTCTCCTTGGCACCACGCTCTATTCTCAGTGTTGCCCACTGCAAGACAGACAGGACAACCAAGATTGGCAAGTAACCCCACACTACTGCCCATTTCAGAGCTGACTTTCAGGCAGGACCATAGTGCAGGGGAGAAGATGGGGCTGAAGTAGGAGGCTTCCATACAAAACAGCAAAAGTGAGTGATGAACTCAACTGAACTGAGGTGGAAGCAGAGGCTGGCCTGGGAGTGCCAGAGGGAAGAAGAGTGCTCAGTGCTGAGATGGCACAGCAAGGTTTTCTGCAGTTTCTGTGACCTCTCAGCTCTGCTGCACCTTGCACGTGGTTGGCACTGCACAGCTGCTGTCTGAGCTGTGCAGCCTGCTGGGGTGTCTGCAGCACAGTGCAGGAAGCTGGTCAGGGCACCAGTGCTACTCTTCAACTCTTGTTTCTTCCAAATTCAAAGCAGAGACTGTGTTTTCAGGCTGCTGCTGACACATCAGGCTGATGATGGGATGGGATCCTTTCCCCTCTGATTCAGCTGATGGCTGCTGCTGCTTCTCAGCTCAGCAATCTGCCCAAAACAGCAGCAGCAAGCACCCTCAGACAGCTGGTTGCCAAATCCTGTGCCAGGACTACTTGTTCTATCAGCTAATTTTCAAGGGCACCAGCACAAACTGCAGGCTGTATTTCTGTGCAGTATTCCTGCCTGCCCTCCAAATAACCTTCACAGCCTGTAATTCACATAGGTCTGGAAGGAGAAGCTTCAGAAGAAGAAGGACTGGTGTACAGTCTGCTTCTCTGTGTGGAGGGGAAGCTGCTGTGAACTCTGGCATCCCAATCTCAGCCCATTCCAGCAGCAGATCAGGAGGCAGCAATGAGGGAATGCTGACTGCATACAGAGAGTCCTGCTCACCTTGCAGCTGCCTCTGCCAGCAGCCACACTTCAGCATTGCACAAGATTGCCTGGATGCTGCCAGCCCAGAAGTCAGGAGTTAAGCAGCCTATGGAGAAGGCAGTGCTTGCAAGGCCAGCACATCTCCATCCTGACTGTGGCAGCAGCAAACCCAGGCTCCCACCTGAGAGCCACCAGACAGGTGCCCTCCCTCCCACCAACACAGGAGTGCTGCTGCCAGCCAGGCCTCACAGCTCTGGCTGCGTCCCACAGGCTGCCAGACTCTGCCACGCTCCCAGCTCCTGCCCCTCTGGGTTCCCAACATTGGCCTTGAGTGCTGGGAAATAGCCTCCCCCAAAATACAGTTCTGAATGGTCAAACTTAATGAGTGAATTTTCCACCAAATCAGTGCCCAGTTGTGCATGCCTGCTCCTCTATCCAACCACTAAGATCCTTTAATAAAACTGGAATAGACTTCCCAGTCTTTTCAGAAAAATAGCTTCAAACACCAATATAGGTGTTGAGAGTAAATGTTCCTGAATTGAAGGAAGAGGGGAAAAAAAAAAGAAAACATTGTGAAAAGTTCTATTTAAAACTTTTTTCTCTGCCAGCTTCAGTCAGTAAATTTGTAGTCAAGTCTTCCAATATCTGTGTTAATGAAGCCCCTCACAAAGCCCAGGGTCTTCCCATTTATACCTCAGGCTTTTGGGAGGACTCAAGAGTTTAAAGAGCTGAGCTCCAGGGCTGTCTTGCCAAGCTAGCCAGTACAGGGATACTCTGGGGACAATCATGGTATAATCATATAAAATCATGGTATAATCATAATATAATCATGTTCCAACAGCAGTAGCTATACCATACATCCTTTAGCAGCATGAACTCCATATATAAGAGCCTAAAACCTCCCTAGCAAACACTTTGCCTTTAACCTGGGCTGCCAGGATAGGGTGGTATAGGCTTTACCTACTCCTCCTAGTAGATAAAAAATTCTGGTCTGGTCAGGAACTTGCTTCAAGAGGTGTTGGCTCAGAGACAGCCTATAAAATTAGTGCACCAAAGGCAGGCAAGGGAACAGCATGACAACAAGCTGGAAAATTCCACTTGGCCTCTCTGTGCCAAGAGGGTGGGCAAGGGCTGCTGGTTGTCCTCCAAGGCAGCAGGTCCAGACAGGGCTCAGTAGGTGACACTCCAGGACAGAAGCATGTGGAGAGCTCTGGGTTCTGGCCACAGACCACTCAGGGCTTGCAGCACAAATGTGCCTGCCTTACCTCCTCTGCTCTTGCTTCCTCCAAATGTGACTCAGAGAGGAGCAACATGCTGGCTCTGGTCCCTCCCCATCACAGCTGGCACCACTGCAGCAGCACCCTGCCTTGCCTGGGACACCAAGCCCTCCAAGCTCCCCCTCAGATCCTGCTGACTGCACCTTGCCAGACTATTGCTTTACTTGAAGATTTACTAGATTAATTACAGGGAAAAAACAGCCCACAAACAGAGGTCTCATCAATGGCATTTAGCTGAGATGAGCCAAAGAGGTCAACTGGCAGCAGCACGACATCCACAGCCCTGTATTCCACTCTATCACCCAAAATCCCCTCCTGAGGCAAAAGCCTCTCTTCCATGCTTGGACAAACCTCTGCAAACACAGAGAACACTCTGAAAACATGACTTACCTGAAAAATCTTTAATAAAGTTTTCATGTAAACCTTTGCGGATGCCAAAGGAGACTCCAAAAATTGCTGGCACGATGATGAAAACCAGAAGCAGAGTGAAGAGGACAGTTATGGAAATCCCCAAGAGATTAACCACTAGGCTGTCAAAGGGGAGCAGGAGGAACATGGTGAAGGGCCCAGGCAAGGCTGGTGCCCTGCAGCCAGACAGAAGGGCTGCTCACAGCAATGAACCAATCCTCCTGTTACTCAGCAACAGTGTCACACATGCACCCGAGTCTGCAGCGTGCTCAGAGACCCCATTCCAAAGTTCACATCCTTTCGGGGCTCTGAGAGAGGGAATGCAACAGGATCAGAGAGAGCACTTGGGAAAACAAGCCAAGAGTCTGCCAGGAGCTCAGGTGAGTTCAGACGATGCAGGCCAAAGAGCTCAGAGCACACACACACAGGTTTGTCCACAGGCAGGGCAGCAACACGAGTGCAGGAACTGATCCCCTCCCAGGCTGCCACTGAGCAAGTCCTGCTGCGGGGCAGCTTGTGGAGAATCTGGCAGCAGAATCCCCCGGTGGCTGCTGAGAGCATGCAGAGTCTCTTCAGAGGGACAAGGTGGAGTCCATCCCTGAGCCTGCATTGGAGGAGATCGAGGGAGTTGGCACTCACAGGAGCCTACCGTGTGTGGAGCTATTATTGTTCTGGCCACGAGGGCACGCGCACCAGCACGGCCGCTCCTCGCATGACGCCTGGAACAAGTTCAGTTCTGGAGGCCCCTGGCATCCACTCGCGCTGAAGGGTCATTACAGACACCACTGAAAGCTTGTGCTCCTGGAAAGCCTTCAAACAGCACGTTGGCTTCTTGGCAGATGTGGCACTCACATGCCAGCAGCAGCAGCAGAGGAGGAGAGCGACTGGAGTCAGCAGATCGGAGATGTCAACGCAGGGAGTGTGGCAGAGGCCAGAGGCAGTGGGCTCTGAAACCTGCAAGGCAGTACTTGGGCTGAGGTCACACCGTTCACAGCAGCTCCCCAGACAGCAAGACTGAGACTCTATATCAGCAACTCTGATAGTCTAGCTACTGCCTGTCACTGTCACAGACTGGGGAATCACCTCCTGCTGCCATTCATCCTCTATTTTCATACCATGCACACCTCAGACGGAGCACACTCATCCAGAACCACGCCCACGGCACAGGATGCTGCAATCAGGTCTCGAGTACAGGAAAGGAGTGACAGAAAACCTTTCCTCATGACAAAGACCTTATCATGTCTCTCATTTCAGGAGCATCCGAGAGAAGTGAGGAAGCCAGGTACCCAGATTCCTGGGTAGGCATCATTTCCTCTGCTCCTCTAAGTCTCATGCCCAGTGACAAAGGGCAGATTTACAAACAGTTCAGGACAGGAAGTTAGCCCCTAAGGGGAGAATTACAGCTGATGATTAGTCAAAGAAGAACTTGCTGGGGCACAGGGACCAGTCAAAGGTCACACACCCACAGGGTCAGCGGTGCCTTATGATAAAAAAATGAGTCTGCTCGGGGGAGCCTGCCCTCTGGACATCACCTTCAGCAGGCTACAGAGTCTCAACCTGAGGATGGGATTTAACAGGTACCTGACAAGCACACAGGACAAAGGAGAGTGTGTAAAGATCCTCTTCCTCCCCTGTACACAACGTTCCAGCTGCTGGTTAAACACTGCTGTACCAGTAACGCTAAGAATAGTGTTAGTGCTTCACAGTCACACACAGACCGGGCACCGGCAGAGGCAGCTCGTCAGCCACACGTGCCCAAGATGCCACAGCTGTCACCCATCACAAGCAGGACCGGTCACACGGGCCCCTTGAGGCGGCAGCCGCTCCGTGAGGACTCAGCCATGACTCCCCTGCCCCGAGTCACCGGCACGGCAGAGCCCACGTGTGCTGCGGCCCTGCCCGCGGGCTCCCGGCGCCGGCAGCCGCCCCTCCGGCCCCGCCCCGGGGCTGAGGCACGGCCGGGCGGGCCCGGCAGGCACACAGCCCGCAGCCCGCTCCGCCGTGTCGGGGCTGCAGCGATTCACCGCTCGGCAGAGCAGCGGAACGGCCCGCCCGGGGCGGCCGCGGCGAGACCGGGGGCGGCGGAGAGGGTGGATCGCAGCTCTGTTCCCCGGGAGAGCGGCGGATCGCAGCAGGGCTGGGCCCGGCCCTCCCGACGCCCTTCGTCCTCGGTGCGCGCGGGGCGGGGACGCGCGGGGCCGGCGCGGGGGGCACTGCGGCGCGGCCTGAGGGAGGCCGCGCTCCCGGGGATAACGGCGGGCGGCCAGGCCGGGCCGGGCCCTTTCTGCCGGGCCCGTGCGGGGCGGGAAGGGGCGCGGAGGCCGCCGCGGTCGGTCAGTCGCTCACTCACTCCCTCGCTCACTCACCTGCTGCTGCCGCCGCCGCCGCCACCGGGCCCCGCTCCGCCCCGCCACGTGCCGTGCGCGCCCCCGCACCGCGCTGCGTGCGTGGCGTCAGCGCGCCGCCCGCGGGGCCGCGCCCGCAGGGCCGCGCCGCTCTCCCTCCGCCGCCGCCGCCAGGGGGAGCCCGCGCGTCCCTCCCGCCGCCCGCTGAGGGCCCCGCCCCAGCCCCGGGAGGCGGACAGGAGGCAGGAGTCGCCAAACGCCGTCACTTTATTAACTCCCCGTTACAGCACCAAGCACCGCAGGCACCCCGCCGCTCCTGGCACAGTGAGCCCGCGGTGAGCTCTTCTCGGGAGCGCCAGGATGGTGCCCCCTCCCTCCACACAAGGCACTTGGGCAGCACCGGCCACCGCGGCTCCCGGCCTGGCTCAGAGCTGGCCGCGAGTCCCAGCCCGCAGCCCTGCCCCTGTCACTCCCCTACTCTCGTGTTGCCCTGAGAACCTACACGAAGGAGTTGCTTCAAGCAGCAAGAAGTGAAGAAGCTTCTGCAGTGACTGGCGGCTGCTCACGGAGCAGCAGGCCATGAAGGAGCTAACAAAAATGTGAGGAGCATCTTCTGCAGCTGACCCCTCCCCAAGGGACAGGGAGGGCACCTACATGTCCCCACACTGCCTTCCTACCAATAAGGAGCCTGGGTCTCTGAATGCCGCCAGGTCTGCAGGTGAGAAAGGACTAGAGCGGCAGCCCCAGAGGTGCCAAGATGCTCCCAGGCCCTGCTGGCGCTCTTCACAGCACAGGAGGCAGGGCGGATCACGCCCACCTGGCAGATCTTGTAGTTCTTCCCATGGTTGTTGTCCCAGTGGGTCTTTTGTCCACACTGGAAGGAGATGCAGAACTCTGCGCCCCTATGGGAAATGGATGGTTTGGGCAGGGTAAGCTCAAAAGTGAAGATGTCCGTGTCGGCTGAGCCGTACGTGCTGTGCATGTACTGGCAAGGGATGTCCCGGAAGCTCTTCCAGCCATCAAAGGTGATGCGGACCATCACTTTCTTCTCGTACTCGATGTTTCGAACCTTCACTGTCCCTGACAGAGCACGGCCCTGGATCACACAGCTCTCCAGGCACACCAAGTTGCTGTGCAGGCTGTTCCGGAAAGCCACGTAGTTTGCAGATGGCTGTGGGAAGTCCAGCACGTACCTGCCTGCTTCCCACAGGGGGCTTTTCTTAGGTCTGAAACAGGCAAGGTCTGACAGGGCATGCTGCAAATCACAGAGGTCCTCCTCAATCTTTGAGAAGAAGCGGACAGCTGTCAGTGAGAGCCCCTTCATATCAGCAAACACAACCTGCTTCTTCTTCTGGCCCTTGGAGCCCTTGTCTCGCCGCTCCGGCTCAGGTTCTGAGCTCAGTTTCTGGTTGAGACAGGATCGGAGGGGTTTGCGGCCTCGGTTGCCCCGCAGCTCCTCGTAGGAGTTCAGCAGTTTTCGGATGGGGGGCGAATGGCTCAGGCAGAGCCGCACGGCCAGGTCCACGGGCATGGCTGGCGGGGCGACAGCCCGCCCGCTGCACACCTGGAAAAGCCTAGAGACGAACAGGGGGGGTCAGGCGGCGCGGCCCCGGCGAGCCCCCCGCCCCACCCGGCCCGGCCCCGCTCACTCGCCGCAGCTCATCGCGTCCCGCCCGCTCCGCTCCGCTCCCGCCGCGCCGCCTCCGCATCAATGGAGCCGTGGGAGCGCCCGCGGCCGGGACACCCCGCCCCGGCCAATCAGCGCCGCCCCGCGCTCCCGGCTGGCCAATGGGAACGGGCTGTGCCGCCTAGCCCCGCCCCCTGGCGGGGCCGCGCTCCTCCCGGGCCCGGCGGTGGCGGCAGCGCGTCCCGGAGAGGCGCCGGTAGCGGGAGCGGCCCGGGGAGAGGGCACAGAGCGGCTCCTACCGCGCCAGGCAGGGGGAACAAAACAGAAATGGGCCCTGGGGCCAGAAAAACACGAGTGCTTTCGGAGGAGCAGCAGCTGTGCAGTATCAACACCGGGAGGGAGCTCTGGGAGAAAGGGGGGCATGTTCCTCTTACCCAGGCTTTAATATGTTCCTCTTACTTTGGATTTTAATATATTCCTCTTACCCAGGCTTTAATGGGGGAGGCTTGAATCGGTTCCATACACCCCTTCTCAGATGCTTCTCTAAAGACAGCTATTTCCAGGGTGTCTAAGAAAACCCCAGACCTCCAGCTCATGCTCTACCAGCTCAGAAGTTCTTACCCTGGATGTGTGCACTGAGAAGGAAATTTGCTCACACGCAAGAGACACTGTGGTGTCCCTGACATCTATAATCAAAATCACCCTCACTGTTCAGGTCACATGTGACTCCTTGACAGTAAAGACTGTCACCTAAAGCAGATCACCCCTGCCTTGTTCTCCTTGCTAATCTCCCCAGAGCTGTCGAGCCATTTATGTTAAGCAGCCCTGATTGTTCCTGCTGACAGCACAGATTTTCTTCAGCTCATGACACAGCTGACCGACCTCCCAATATTTCTACATGGCCTTCCATCACCACCATGTCTGAATGTCTGCAGCACAATGCAAGACTGGCCAAAGTGAGCTTGAACCCAGTGCCCAGCTGGCAAAAATATGATGCAAAAGCATGCTTTCCACACATCATCTTAGTGCAAACCCCCCAACTTCAGCCACCTGGGGTAGCCAACACAAACAGGAGTCTTCCTAGCAATGAAAGCTGTCCCGCCTTTCTCTTGCCCCCAGGAGAGCAGTTCTGGCTGAGGCAGGGACATTGCAGTTCACCATCAGTGCCCTCCCTGTGACCTCTTCCACCATCCACCTACTTTTAGCTGTTCAGAGCTAACCACTGAGTAAACCCAAGCTATTTCCACCTGGGGGAGAGCAGAGAATAAGGAATGTATTTGCCATCAACAGCAGAACCCACGGACACTGGAAAAGCTGCCCCTACTCTTCCCATTCTCTCCCAGCAGCACACATTAAGGTGGATGCCCTGCTGTGTCTTCTCCTCCATTTAAGGACAAGCCAAACCCATCAATTTCTCAATGAAGTTGTGGACATTTCTCCTTCCCCCAGCACAGACAGAGCAGAGGTGCAGTGTGAGCAGTTCCACAGATGTTACACAGGTGTTTGGTCATGGAAGGACACACAAAAGCAAGGTGGCATTTTCAGGTGTGCCACAAGTGACTCTCACCTGGAGCCTGGCTGATCTCAGCCATCTCCACCCTCTGCCCAGCCATGAGGACACAGCTGTGTGCAAGCTGCAGAGATGAGCTACACCACAGGCACTCTGGAAACCATCAGGTCAGTTCAAGTTCAGCCCCTAGGAGAGGACAGACGCCCCTGAGGCTCACACTGCTGCAGCCATGTGACAAGTACGAGCTGTCAGGACAAGCATTCAGTCAAACTGAACAGGGCCAAGGAGAAAGGCTGCAGACGTGCCACCTGCACACTCCTCAGGCAGATCCTGTGGAGCACGCTTCCACAGCAGCAGATTAACAAGGATTTTGTCTGGAAGCTTCAGTCACCTCTGTGGAGTCGTCTGGCTGTAAATACACAATTCACAAGCCCTTCCTGGAGGGCTGTCCAGAGGAACATGCTACTGATTCCTCAGGATTAAACCCAGCCCCCTCTAAATGTCTATACTTGAAAGAATCTTCTTTACCTAAATGGATTAATTAGGAAGACTATAAACCACACATGCAAAGCCACTCACACTACAAGATGCCCTGTGTCACCCCCAGGCTTGCAGAGGAAGATGCTCCCCAGACACTCCTCATGCAGGGAAGAGAAACCCTGCCCTGAGAGTCCTTGTCTGCCCACAGCTTCTGAGGTACCACGCAACACTCTGGCTTCTCCTCCAGCTACAGGAGGCCTGCATGGGGCAGCACTGCCAGAGGAGCTTTTGCTTTGTGTGACCAGCAAAAATGAACTCTGTGAACTCCCCTTAGCAGTGGCTTCTGCACAAGGGAGTCTGACAGTGCAACCTGAAGGTGGTACCAGAGCCCCTCACCCTCTGCAGGGAGGATATTCACATGACACACAGCAGAAACTACTTTCTCCTGAGTCCATGACCACAGCTGCTCCATTTTAGTGATGCCACCTGCCACTGCTCTTAACCAAGGCACTGCAGCAGCTTCACACTGGAGCTTTCCAGACACTGCCCTGTGACACAGCCTGCCCTCACCCAGGAGTGCCACAGGAAGGATTGTCTGCTGGGCATGTCACAGGCAATCAGGAGCTTGAGGAGCTGTGGGGGCAGTGATGCCTCTGTGGTACAATGTCACAGACATCTTTTATGGAAAATCCTTTCCTTAGGACTTTTCCTCCTGAGAAGCTGAGAGGCCTCAGGAACAAAATGTAACCAATGGTTATCTGCTGCTGTGGAATGCAACAGGTGCATCTGGGATTGGGCTCGTGTGGTTGTTTCTAATTAATGGCCAATCACAGCCCAGCTGGCTCAGACAGAGAGCCGAGCCACAAACCTTTGTTATCATTCCTTTCTATTCTTAGCTTAGCTGGCCTTCTGACAAAACCTTGTCTTCTATTCTTTTAGTATACTTTTAATGTAATATATATCATAAAATAATAAATCAAGCTTTCTGAAACATGGAGTCAGATCCTCGCCTCTTCCCTCAACCTGAGACCCCCGTGAACACGGTCACAGTGCAACACTGTGGTACCCACCTCCAGTGCCACCATGCTCTGCCTGCCATGGACCTGGCCCTGGGAGGGGACCCAGCCCCCAGGCAGCCCCACAGGGCCCCCACTGTGCTGAGGTGGGCAGGGGAGGTGCTGCTGTAGCTGCTCCTCCCACCAGGTGCTTACCTGTCCCCTCAGATGAGCTGCACAGCTCCCGAGGCCACCAGAGGGGCCACGGTTCTGTAGCGGATCAGGTGCTGGGAGCCCTCCTCCAGGTCGATGGCGTATTCCCTGCAGAGACATGGGGATGAGAGCTGCAGCCCACAGTGACACTGCCACCCATGACACCTGTGCCACACACTGAAATGCCCACCTACCTCTGCTCATCTGTCTCTGGCTCCACTAGGATGTTCTCCTGCCGCTCCAGCACCCTCAGAAACACAAAGGAGTCCAGGTTGGGCTTTGGAACTGCAAACAAAACATTGAGAGCACAAGCTCAGCCCTCACTTATGTTCCTCTGCAGAGCCCCAAGGGCTCTGACAGGTAACAAACAAACTGACAGGTGAACAAAGGGAGCACCAGACCCTCGTAACCAGATGTGTGTGCTCAGCCTCAGTGCAAGACAGGAGTTGACAGCAGCAGCATGGAACCATGCTACACCACTACCATCACATCACCTTTGCTCAACTGAGCAGCAAGTGCAGGGCTAGCCCTTACATTTGGGGCTCCCTGGAGCTTTCCCCACACCTCCACCTGCTTCTACAGTTTTCAGATTACCCTGGAGTCTGGACAGACTCACCTGACTTTAGGAGAGACACTTTCTGCAGGTTAGGTGGCATGTGTTTTAGGGCCACATTTTTCAGGTAAGCCTCTGTGTTTGCCATATACCTGAAACAAACCATTGAAGAATTGAGTTGGTTAGTCAAATACAAATCTGCAGGGAGAGTATTGACTCAAAACAAGAGTAAGAGACAGCTCCTCATCCCATGGGCACAGCCAAAAACAGGCCCTTGGCCTACCCTGGGAACTGACTCAAAGTCACCAGAGTTATTTTCAGCTCCTTTCTTGCCCACAAGGAAACCTCCTGGTAAGACACACTGATTCTTACTTCAAACTGTCTGCTCAGTCTCAGGAACTTCAGCAAAAACACACAGGTAAGTTTCTATAATCTATAAAAGGGGAGGAAGACACATTGAAAACCTACTCACTCTTTAGCAAAGGCAAACTCCTCTGGTGATAAAATGGAGGGCTCCCCTTCAGCTCGAGACTTCTCCTTCTCCAGAATGTGGGGAAAAAACTTCTCTATCTGTTATTGGAACACAACCCAAAAGAATGACACAGATCTATCTCCCAGGAGTTCAGTGTTTAAACCCCCACTCCCCACTGGATTCCCTACACGCTGCAGGAGCAGCTGCAGGCCTGCCCAAATCCCTGCTCCTGAAGTGACTGTGACACCAGCAAGCCACACAACCAGCAGGACACAGGGACAGGAGTGGGACACATCCAGCAGTGCCAGCCCAGGCTCAGATGAAGCCAGCAGCACTCACAATATTGTCATCAACACTGCTGTGATCTTCCTTTGTCACAATACCAAAGTGTGTCCAGGAAATTAATCTGAGTTACATTTCAGAGAACACACTTTAATTAAATGCTGTGCTGAGGCAGGAAGCCCTGTGCAGGTAAAAATCCCCCCTGAAATGAGCCTTTTTCACCCTCTGGGCAGCACAGCAAGCGTTACCTTCACCAGCCGACACCTCAAGTAGCTGCTGAGCACGAAACGGATCCTCTCGATCTCCATGTGATGAACACTGACCTTCAGGTCTCCTCTCTTGGCCCGTTTCAGGTTGGCTTCCTGCAAGAAAAAGCAACAAGAAATTAAAATTAAACAGTTGAAACATCAAAGAAGTAACAGAGGAAGACAAGTTTTGTACATAGAACCCACAAAACCAGACTAAGGCTGTTTTTGATGACCCAAAGCACACTGCTTCCTTTAGCATCAAAGGGTACTTGTGTAATTTGTGTGCTTGAGCCCCTTTCCAAGACAAGCTCGAAGAAGAAACTCAGAGAAGTTTTGTCACAGAGGAAGGGGAGCAAACGAGCCCAGCACTCCCAAAGAGCCTCAGGTGAGCAGGACCTGCCCACAGCACACCTGAGCCAGGAGCACCTACTGTGAAAAACGCCAATCACTTGTTTTTAGAATTTTAAAAGTTCAATAGTAATAAAATGGTTATAAAAATAGTAATACAATTAGAGTAATAATAATTTGGACAATTTGAATTAGGACAATATGAGACAATAAATACAAAGAGTTACAGGTACCTTTTTCTGGGCAAAATCATCCCGAAAAAGGACCCACGTTAACAGAGGATTAACCCTTAAAAGCAACAGCCTGTTGCATATTCATACACCTCATACATGATGCATAAATTCCATTCAAACACAGGATTCTGTCTGGGCACTGTCAGCTTCTTCCTCTGAATCCTGACAGCATCGTTCTGCCCCAGCGAGGTGGGAAGAAGTTCGTTTCTCCTGATCATGGAGCAATAAATTCTCTCTCCCTGAAAGATTTAGGTGCTCTGTGGCTGCTATCTCAGTGCGAGTCCTTTCTTTAGAAAAAAAGTATCTCACATAGCATAGTTTCTATTTTAACATTTTGTTATAACCTAAAACTACATTTAACACACTATTTAAGAGAATCAATACAGCAGCATCACTTTCTAACACAACATATATAACATTGATTTTAATATTTGCGAAAAGCCAATCATAAAATACTCACTTTTCACACTTACCATATGGTCCAGCTGCTCCACAACGCACTCGATGATTTCAGGTTTACTCTCCAGCAGCTCCGGAGCAAATTTCTCATTCAGCCAGGCCTGAAAGAAAGCACGCTGTGAGTGAAACCCAGGAAATCCTCAGCTCCACAGCCCAGCCAGCCCAGCCCGTGGCTGCAGCCCGCGGTACCTGCTCCAGGCTGTGGATCAGCTGTGCTGGGGTCAGCACCAGCTCCTCGCTGTCGCCGTCCGAGTCCCCGCCGCTCGCGGCCGCCATCGCTCCCGCCATGACCCGGCCGGCCGCGCCACTGCGCATGCGCGGCATGCCCGGGAACATGGATGGGGAACGGCCCTGCGGCCGCTTGGCCAATCGGGAAACGGAGTGGGGCCGCCGCTCCTCCCTCAGGCCAATCAGGAGGCGAATTGAAAAAAGCCATCTTCTTCAGCCAATCAGGGTAAAGATTGGAAAAGCCATCTTCTCTAGCCAATCAGAGCACAGATTGAAGCTGCTAGGCCAACCAGGAGGCGGATTGAAATGAAGCTTTCTCGGCCAATCACGGTGCGACTCCAGACCGCAAGCTTTTTCAGCCAATCAGGAAGCGGGTTGAACTGGCCAATCAGGAGGCGGATACAGCCCTTTTGGCAGTCAGGTGGCTCGGGCTGCAGCCTCCTCCACCAATCAGGGAGCAGCGTCCAGCTGCAACTTGTGGGCCAATGAGGAGGTGGGCACTGGCCGTGATGGAGCCCGGACACAGACACAGGGGGACAGCCCCCAGCCAAGCACCCGGTGGCCACTGGCCCTGATGGAGCCAGAGCCATGGAACCCACACACACTGGGACAACAGCCCCCAGCTCGGGCACAGGGACACAGCCCCCAGGGACACAGCCCCCAGTCTGTACACAGGGTCACTGCCCCCATCCCGGGCACAGGGACACAGCCCGGACACAGGGATACAGCCTGGACACAGGGACACAGCCCCCAGCCCAGCCTGGACACAGGGACACAGCCTGGACACAGGGACACAGCCTGGACACAGGGACACAGCCCCCAACCCAGCCTGGACACAGGGACACAGCCTGGACACAGGGACACAGCCTAGACACAGCCGGGACACAGGACACAGCCCGGACACAGGGACACAGCCCGGACACAGCCCCCAGTACCAGGTGGGCACTGGCCCTGATAGATCCAGAGCTATCAAGCCCAGACACAGGGACACACACACAGCCCCCAGGCCAGAGATAGCCCCCAGCCCCAGAGTCACCCTGTCCCCACAGCACGGCGCTGCCAGAACACACCTGCACACAGTTTAAGAAAAGGTTTACTGATCCATCAGTACTTCTGCCAATATTGCAACAGCTGTGAAAGGCAAACACTGTTACAGTTTAGAAAAAAAACAAATTTATACAATGAAAATATTAATCAAATCTCAACCCCCCCAGTGGCTGAGGAATGAGCCTGGAGTTCCATATCCAGTATTAGCACCTGCAGCACCACCACCAACCAACCCAGCCCCTGCACCCTGCAAAGCATCTCCTCTGAACTCCTGAGTTCCTTCCACAACTGGACACTGACACTCGGCCCCTACACCAGGACACCTGGGCTCTGACACAGGAAAAGGATGGAAGAGAAGGGATTCAGCCAGCTTGGATTGTGGGGAGCTGCACTCGTGCAGGTTCTGCTGAGCAATGCACGGGGACGCTGAGGAATGCACAGCTCCACTCCTCAATGCGTGCCAGAGACAGAATTAAGAAATCCATCTTACACAGTATCTTACAGTTTGTCAAATCAATGTTTTCCTATAAATTATATGTAAGAAATCCATAAAGAAACAGTTTTACACTTCACATATTAATCAGAGAAGGGTGGGAATCATTATTTTTATTGGCTCAGCATCCACTTTGCTGTGCTCACTGTTTGATGGCTGACCAGGCCAACAACAGCACAGACACAGGGGCAGAAAAACCAGCAGGGTTAAAGTCTGGCTACAGCCCCCTCCCTCCAGGGATAACCGAGACCTTAACTCAAGGAACACTTTTGCCTTTTGGTTTTCCACAAGGATCAGCACAAGAGACGCTGCCTTGAGTCACTCCTCACTGGGAAGAGGCACTGTGTATCTCTGCACTCTTACACTGAACTGGAGGGAAATTCCCAACTTGGAGCTGGAGCTTTCCAAAGCCCAACTGACACACAGAAGGGTTTAAGAACCAGGGACAAACAGCACTGCACTTACAGGACTAAAACTAAACCTCTGTTGGGCTCAGAGCCCCATTTCTTTCAGGAGAGAACACAGCTTTACCACTTCTGCCTTTTCTTGAGGAAAAAAAAATAAATCCCAAACCAAACAAAAACTAAAAAGTGATCCTCTTGCTTCCAAATCTACTGGAAAGTGGATGCTGACCAGCTAGGTCACCCCCTGGGGAGCAGTTGGAGGAAGTTAGTCCTTGTAGTAGATGGCACTGTGGATCTGGCAGCAGAGAAAGGAATGATGCTCTAAAGTAGGAGGTAGGGGAACCTTGGTACAGCAAGTCCACCGCTGAGCTATCATCTAGGAAGGAAGTTCCACATGGTTAGAAACTCCTCCTAAGTCAAACCAAAAGCTCCCCTACACAAACCTTTCTGCAGTTACCATGTGCTGTGGTGAGCAGTGGGAGCAGAATCCAGAGCTCTCGATTCCATTTGTCCAAACAAAAAATAAAGACTTTGACTATTTGCTTCTTTTACCATAACAGGCATAAATATTTCCCACTCTTTTCTGCATATACTGCCAACAATCTGGACTTGACACTCCCATCCCAGGGCCTGCAGAGCACCTAACACAAGGGAGCCCGTCCCAAAGTCAGCTTTCCACAAGCTGACAGTAATTTTGGTGGTCTATATTGGATACAATTAGCATGAGCCCCTGTCACTGTTATATTTTCTGAAAAATCTCTTTGCCCAGGACTTTGCTCCTGGGAGGCTGAGAAGCCTCAGAGAAAAAATGAAACCAATAATTATCTGATTTGCTTCTCCTGTGTTTTGCTGCTTTGGAATGTGGTTGGACATTGTGATTGTTTCATTGGTTTCATGTGAATTGTTTTTACTTAATGACCAATCAGTGTCAAGTTGTGTCAGGACTCTGGAAGGAGTCACGAGTTTTTAATTAATATCTTTTAGCCTTCTATAAGTATCCTTTCTCTGTTTTTAGTATAGTTTAGTATAGTATTCTTTTCTATAATATAAATCATAAAATAATAAATTAGCCTTCTAAAAACATGAAGTCAAATTCATCATTCCTCCCTTCAATGGGGACCCCCCAAAAAAAAAATACCCAAAAACTACCACAAGCCCCAGTCCTGAAAAAACCCCTCACTTTGTGAGAGCAGCATCAAGAGAGCTGAGAGCCTCTCAGCAGAGCTTCTCAAAGCTGCTGGGCTCTCTTACCTGCAAACATCACAAGTAAAGACATCAGCATGATAACCAGAACAGCAGCCAACTGAAAAACTGCAACAAAAAGTCTCTGTATGCTGGAGTACACCCAGGGACAGAGCCCATTTTTACTGACCTGAGAAGAATTTTGGACATGATATAGCACAAGTTAGCATAGTTACATAATCAAGACTCAAATTTCTCCTAGGTTAAGCAACATCCTGCCCAGTACTGATATTTTTACTTTCAAGAAGAGCTGGTCCACACAGGATTTATGCGAACAGTCTTTGATTATGTACAAGGGTGGGATAAACTCTCAGCATGACAGCATCCAATCCTCTGAGCACACACAGATGTTGAGACCGATTTGAGATAAAGGTAACACATACCTGAGATTCCACAGTTTTATCTTCCACTGCTCAAACCTCTGTCTTCATAAATGGTAATTTCAATCTGCACAGAAAAGCTGTTAGGGAAACACACTACAGAGAAACTATGAAAGCATACCTAGAAAAAGGCAGAACAACATTAAGATGATGGGACTTTTGATATCTTAGCTGTTTAAAGGCAGGTCCCAGAGCTCCAAAGCAAAGGGAACAATCTATGTGAGATGCCTCATCAGGTAAGAGCACTGGCTCCCAGCCCAGGAACTCAGTGTGGGTTTGAGCCTTGACCCCCTGCTAAATTTTGGGGAAGGCTGTGCACCAAGCAAAAAAAAAAAAAAAGTTAACACTGCTAAAAAGTCACCTACCAAACTGAAAATGCTTTTAATCAAGTTGAATGTTGAAGGTGTATGCACAATGGAAAATACACTGAGAAAAATGAGTCACGTGGGTGACAGCTCTGAGCTATTTGGACAAGGACACAGAAAACCCAACTGCAAGGAATTAACATTATCATCCATTCTGTTCCAAGTTGCTGTGGTTTCAATATTTTCAAAGAAAAGATGTGTTACTCATAATACTTCCCCATTTGCTATGAGAGGTCTTTAGAACTTCAGGCAATAACCACATGAAATGTCTGGTACAGCAAGCCCACTAGAAAAGAAGTTTCATTTGGTTAGAAACTCCTCCTAAGTCAAACCAAAAGCTCCCTTACACAAACCTTTCTAGGCAGGACTTGCCTTGCCTTGCAGGCATTTCTCTTAACAAGTTTTTATTCAGAAAAGCATTAAATGAGACCTTAACTTTGAGGATACTACAGTAGAATTTGACCATAGGTGGATGCTGTACCTGGTGGCGAGGGGTGACAATGAGAAGTGGGGCAAGTTCTTCCTCCAGAGGGGGAAGTGTGGCTCAACAGCTGAAGAAAAAGGGTTGAAATAAGCCACACTAGAAGCAAGAGCAAGTGCTGGGCTTGCAGTGATGTTTGTATGTCAAAATCTTCACCAGAACCCGAGCTGAGGGTTGCACATTAACAGCCAGGTCTTGTTCTCACAACATCAATTTCTGTCCTATCAACATAGTCAGAAAACCAGAATTTCTGGAGGTTACTGGAATAGAGGAAGGATCTTGAGTCACTAAGGTCAGGTTCCACATCTTCATGGGCTCCCCACGTACCAAACCTTAACACACCAAAGCCTGACTGGGGACCAGGACACAACAAAGAGCAACAATCACTGATTCTATATCCCAGATCAAGCATGAGCAGAGGTGCCTCACTCAGACACACCAGGAGACAACATCAGAAGGCACAGAAGGATACAACTCTTAATCCTCTTTCTATGGGGTCTGTCAGCAGAAGGCCCTGAGGAGCGTAGATCTTCTCATTCTGTTCCTGAATGAACTTAGCAATTTTCTTTAGAACCTGGGAATGAAACAGCACAGAAGTCACAGCTGTGGCAGTGTGAGCACTGACACACAACTGCTCTGGTGGATCCACAGGGCAGCATTCAGGGTGACCCCCATGGCACCCAAACCAGCATGTCTGAGGTACACTAATACATTATATTATATTCTATTAAAGAATGCTATATTAAAACTTCCTGAATGAACTTAGCAATTTTCTTTAGAACCTGGGATTGAAACTACACAGAAGGCACAGCAAGGCCAAGGTGAGAACTAACACACAACTGGTCTGGTGGCTCCACAGGGCAGGATTCAGGGTGACCCCCACAGACCCAAACTGAGCAGTACCAGCATGTCTGAGGTACATTAATACATATTCTATTAATTCTATATATTGTACTATAGGAGTATTGTACTATAGGAGTATTGTACTATAGGAGTATTGTACTATAGGAATATTAATCTTCCTCAATAAACTTAAAAATTTTCTTTAGAAGCTGGTAATGAAACAGCACAGAAGTCACAGCTGTGGCAATGAGAGAACTGACACACAACTGCTCTGATGGCTCCACAGTAACCCCCATGGGACCCAAACTGAGCAGTACCAGCATGTCTGAGGTACATCTGCACAGAATCTGCACCAAAACACTGCAAGCCACAGAAAAGCCACCAAGAACCAAGTGCTTGCCTGCAGGATGGAGGGGGAAACAAGCTCATACCTTTTCATAGTGTGTCTCCATGCACAGGAAGATGGTGTAGGCAGTCAGGCAGGCGAGACAGCCCTCAAGGTAAGATTGGCCCCCAAGTTTTTCAGCTTCTGCATAGAGGTTGTTCAGTGTCCGGACCGTCTCCTCAAACTGCTGCCTGTCAATCTGCAGGAAAAGCAAGTGAGGGTGTCAGGAGAACACTGCAGAACTCACCAGCACCCTTGGACACCCAGCTCCACTCAGGGATCACCTGTGCTGTGCTCAGAGCCTGGAACACACAGAGTTACAGAGCTGCAGCTCTGTGTTAGACACTGCACTGTGCTCAGGCTGAGTGAATTCAAACACAACAGGGACACAAAACTGTGGTGTTTGTGAGGTCTTCAGGATGAGGTGAGAGATGAGAATCTGACTCTGTGTTCTTAGAAGGTTGATTTATTATTATATTATATTACATTATAAAGAATACAGACAGAAGGTTTAACAAGAATGAATAATAAAAACTCATGACTGACTCTTCAGAGCTGATGGTGATTGGTCATTAAGTAAAAACAATTCAATGAAACCAATCAAACAATCTCCAGACTACATTCCAAAGCAGCCAAACAGAGGAGAAGCAATCAGATAATTATTATTTACATTTTTCTCTGAAGCTTCTCATCTTCCCAGGAAAAGAAATCCTGGTGAAGGGATTTTTCAGAAAGGATGACACAAAGCCATTCAGAGCAACATGCCTGAGCAAATGTGCAATTCAACTGGGAAAAAAGCGGAATTCACACACATTAAAATGAATGTGTTAAATCACACTAAAATGGTTAAAATGAACAGGAGCAGAATGGAGGGACACTCCACACCCACAGTGCATTGGTGCTGCTGCAGTGCTGACCAAACACACCCACAACACAGAAACAGGGAAGAGAGAAAAGCCAACCAGAGAAAGAAAATAGGGGAGGAAGGCGTGTTTGTTTGTCTGTCACCCTAAGATACCACCTCTGATAGCGCTGACCACAAGGAAAATACTTGGGACAGCATTTGGTACTCGGGACAGCATTTGTGAGGCCGCTAAGCGGGTTGGGCAGGATTTCAGGGGAGAGGACAATGCCATCACTGAGAGCACAGAGCCGGCTCTGCTCTCATAGACACAGCGAGTCCATTCTGCTCTACCGCTGCACACCAGCCGCCTTCCCCAGCACCGACCACGGCCCGGGGACACCGGGCAGGAACCGCACCGGAACGGCCCCGGTCAGAGACTGGCGCAGGAGCTGCCACCCCCCCTCGGACAAGCCGCGGAACCGGCTCCGACCGAGGCAGGGCACCTGCGAACGCCCCCCGAGCGCAGGCCCGTGAGGCCCGGCCCGGCCCTGCCCGGTGTGCGGGCTCCGTGCGCCGCGCCCGCCGCCAGCCCCGCCTCACCCGGTTCTCCAGCTCGGCCGGGAACTTGCTCTGGAACTGGCAGCGCGTCCCTCCGCTGTAGTCGCGCTGGATGAACACCTTGCCCGACACAGGCGCCTGCTGCGGCCTCATCGCGCCGCCGCCCGCTCCCGTCCGCTCCGCTCCCGTCCGCTCCGCCGCCCACCCCGCGCACTTACGGCTGTCGCAAAACCGCCGCGGCTCCGGCTCAGGGCGGAAGTGCCGCTAGGCGCCACCAGGCGCGGCAGTGCGCAGACGCAGCCTCGGAGGCCGCAGAACGGCAGGAGGGCGCATGCGCAAAAGCGCCCGTATTCTATTGGACGCACCGCTCACCTCAGCTCACGTAACACCCCCCCCGGCCGTACTTGGTACCGCCCAGGGCCACAGGCAGCGGCCCGGTGCCCGCCGCTGTACCGGGACAAGACGTTATCCCGGCGCCCGGTGCTATCCCTGGGCCCAGCGCTGTCTCGGCGCCCATAGGGACCGGCGCCTGGCGCTATCCCAGGGTTCAGCGCTATCCCGGCGCTTGGCGCTTTCCTGGCGGCTCCCCCCGCCCGTACTTGGTACCGCCCGGGCCCTCAGGCACCGGGCGCCTGGCGCTGTCCCGGGGCCGGGCGATATCCCGGGACACGGGGGCCGGTGGCGGCCCGGTAACCTTTGCCCAGAGCTCCGGGCGGCAGCGAGAGCCTGGACAGAACTGTAATGGCCAATCAAGGCCTAAAACCTCCATGCAAGTGAAGGATCCAAACAGAAACCAATCCAAAGGCACAAAAAACAGGATAAAAAGTGGCTCCTGACCCACTGAAGCCGTGCCTCTCCATCTGGGACACCGGGGACTGAAAAGAAAACCCAGCGCCAGTGCTGCAGCATCCTCAAAGGAATGCTCCTGCTCGGCCCGGGCCCCCTTGCTTTAGGCCTTTCTTTTTTTATAATAAATGCTGAAAATCACCTTTGCTTTAGCCCTTTCTTTTTTTTTATAAGAAATACTGAAATCACTTTAGTACCAGGAACCTGCTCCTGTTTTTACCAGCTTGGGGACCCACCTGTGAGGAACCCGTGACTCCCCAAGTAAAGCGAGCCAGCCTGGATAGAACTGTAATGGGCAAATTAAGGCCTAAAACCTTCATGCAGATGAAGGATCCAAAAAGAAACCACCAAAGGGTTGGAAAAGGGTTGGAAAACCAATCCAAGGGTTGGTACATTTCTGCTGAAAAGAAAACCCAGCGCTGCAGCATCCTCGACAGGAACGCTCCTGCTCAGCCTGGGCCCCCTTGCTTTAGGCCTTTCTTATTTTTATAATAAATGCTGAAATCACTTCAGTACCAGGATCCTGTTCCCGTTTTTATCAGAGCCACGGGCAAATCCAAGGTGTTGAGCAGCCGCTGATGCCTCGCTCTTCATGGGCATGGTGTTTTCCAGCCTGACCAAGCATGGACACTTGTGGCTCTTAGAGGAGACAAACACTTTGAAACAGAGTCTTTCAGTAGAGATGCAAGAGGACAAATCAAATTTACAGACGTGGCTTAGACTGGGAGATAAACTCGCAAAGCCAATTTGTGTCATTTCATGGGCTTGAAAGATTCTAAGTCAGAGGTCCCTGTATAGTTTGAATTAGGTTGGGACAGGGATATTCTGGAAAGCCAGATCTGGAGAAATTTTTATTCAGGGCATTTGAAATTGAGTAGGAGCCATCCTGCATTTCTGTAATAAATAATTATTCTCTCTTAAATAAAATAATTATTGTCTCTTAAATAAAATATTCCAGAACACAAGCTTCCACACGACAAAGAAAAATATGAATACCTGAAAATGGATATATCTATCTTGTAGTAAATATTCAGGAATAGGATTTCATATGTGTATCAACAGAGAAAGTGAGACTTTCAAAGGGTGCTGCTTTCAGAAGAAAATTAAAAAAAAAACCAACATAAGGAAGATCTAAGTAGCACAAAAAAATGAAGTTTTGTTTTTTCAGGGTTTTTTTTTTGTGTCTACCAGTTTGTGCTATCAACAAGGTTATCAGTTTTATTGTCTGAACAGGAGCAGATTGCAGGGTTTGGAAGTGGCAGCTCCATGTACTGACAGCTCAGGTGACCCCCCTGGGATGCTCCCAGCACCCTGCCATGCATGGGGCTCCCCAGGCACCCCAGCTTGTGCTGACTGTGAATCAGGCAAGCAGCAGCTTCTTCCTGGGCTGCCTGGAATCCTGACACAAGGAGCCACCAAGACTCAAACCCGAGGGCTCTGCAGTGCCTTTTGTGCCCTGCAAGCCAAAAGCAGCAAGAAGACCTTGGCAGCAGTGAGTGAGTTAATGGCTGGACTCAGTGATCCTCGAGGTCTTTTCCAACCTTAGTGATTGTGTGATTCTGAGGCTATTTCGGCAGAGGGATAAGCCCCTGGCTCCCACTGCTGAGCTCAGCTGCCAGAAAAGTTCCCCGGGAAGTAGCACAATCTTTGTTTGGTCATTAAAGCAGAAAAAGAGAGAGGGAATCTGAGGAAATGCTTGAAACGATTAGGTGATCTTAACTCTAAGGAGCTAAACAAATGCAAAGCAATTCCCCCCTCAGCCCCTCGTGCTGCTGTAGAATGTAATCTCATTTCTAAACACACAATTACAGAAAATAAAAAGAAAAGAAAAGAATAATTAATTTCTGCTTCCTCATGCAAATCCTCTGACCAATCATTTAGGGATCAGGGGCAATTCAGCTTCTTGTGCAAATTCCAAACTGAAGGCCTGAAAAAAACAAGTGAATGGATTTACTTTTCTAAGAACCAGAATTAACAAAGGTTCCATTTTCCATGGTTATGTGCCTGGCCAGACAGCCCTTGCTGACAAGCTCTCAAAAAACATGTGTTGGCCTGTTGAAAAGGCCCCAGTGTTGACTGACAGACAATTGAAGTGACAAATTGTTTCATTGTACTTGGCAGGGAGAGCGCTGTATTAGATAATTATGGCGAGGAGGGAAGCGACAGGTCACAGGTCAGAAGACACGTCTGACCCTGTTTTCTGAAAGCCCTGAAAGGAGCCCATGCCCTTCAGGGAGAGCAGCGTGATGCTGGAGCTGCTTCTCCTTTCCGTTGCGCTGATTAGGAGCAAATGGAGTGGGGATGAGCTGGCTCTGTTCTTGCCCCAGTCGTGGCTCCCAGGATGGGCTCCCAGGATGGGTGTGTGGCTCCCAGAATAGGTGTTCAGCACCCAGGATGGGTGTGCAGCTCCCAGGATGGGTGTTCAGCACCCAGGATGGTTGTGTGGCTCCCAGGATGGGTGTGTGGCTCCCAGAATAGGTGTGCAGCTCCCAGGATGGGTGTGTGGCTCCCAGGATGGATGTGTGGCTCCCAGGATGGGTGTGTGGCTCCCAGAATAGGTGTGCAGCTCCCAGGATGGGTGTGTGGCTCCCAGGATGGTTGTGTGGCTCCCAGGATGGGTGTGTGGCTCCCAGAATAGGTGTGCAGCTCCCAGGATGGGTGTGTGGCTCCCAGGATGGGTGTGTGGCTCCCCAGCAGCACCCAGCACCCCTTAATAAATAAAAATAATAAATAAGCCCAGCACCCCTTATTAATAAAATGGCTCCAGGGGCCCAGAGCATGGGCAGCTGCCTTCACTGCCACCTTTTGAGCAGCACCAGAGCCCCTGTGAGCACCTCAGCAGTCCATGTTCTGAACTGGCAGGAAAAAGCACCAAGAAAAGGCCCTGAGTCCTGTCCCAGGCACTTGGGCACCTTCCTTTGCCAGCCTGCAAACACCAGCCCAGCCCTGCTGGGGCCTGGGTTTTTTTTGCAGGCTACAACAGAGTACAACTAATAGTTATTGCAGCTTCTCTCCTGCCACAGAAATAAAATATGGCATGGAATCACAGCACAGCTACTCCATTGAGAGCAATGCTACACTGAGTAATACCAATAATTCAAAACAGATGAGCCAAAGGCTTGAGCACTATGGGCTCAGTATCCCAGTCTGCCCTGACCCCTGGAATTCGCTGAAAGTTACCTTGAGACTCGCCAGAACTCTTTTGTAACTTCTGTGAGGGTTATTTATTGCAAAGTCATAAATATTTGCTATGGATTTTCTCCATCAATCTACAAAATGAATTAGGTTAGAAAAAAATGTATGTACTTGGATTTTGGGCATGTGTTTCCCAGGCAGGGGAGAAAGCATTGGATCTCCATTGTGTAGAAGACAGGCTGCTGCAGAGCTTTGGGCTCTGCTGCCTGCACTAATTAATTCCCTTCCACAAACAGTTTAAAAATGCACAGTACAGTTGAGAAAGGGGGAAGGGAGGAAAGAGATTCTTCTTGAAATCTCTTTTAAAATCTTTCATAAAATTATTTATGGGGAAAGGAAAATTCTGCTTCCCTCCCCTCCTTCCCAGACACCCTGCCAGTCCATTAAAACCCTGAAACTGAGAGGCAGCATCTTGTGCCCCAGGGAATCAGCCTTCAGTCAAAGTCTACCTCAGGAGCCAGCACTGGCAGCTGGATGTGGCCATGGAAGGAGAGTGCCCAGGCTCCTCTCTCTTTCCATCCCAAGGCAAAACTGTCTTGGGGAAAAGCCACCCCATTTTCTCACTGTTAAAAAGAGGAGGGAGAGCAGGACTTGCCTTGCTTTGCAGACATTTCTCTTAACAATTTTTTTTTAGAAAAGCATTTAAATGAGACCTTAACTTTGAGGATACTACAGTAGAATTTGAGCACAGGTGGATGCTGTACCTGGTGGTGAGGGGTGACAATGAGAAGTGGGGCAAGTTCTTCCCCCAGAGGTTGGTCAGGCACCTGAACAGGCTCCCCAGAGCAGTGGTCCCAAGCCTGCCAGAGCTCAAGTGTTTGGACAACACTCTCAGCCACAGGGTGGGGTCCTCAGGCACATGAGCAGAGCCAGGAGTTGGACTTTGATGACCCTTGTGGGTCCCTTCTAATTAAGCCTCCAGGATCCTGCACCTTTTCAGGCACTGTCAGGTGCTGCACCTGACACAGGGACCTGGCAGCCTGTGTGTGCAGACAGCAATTCACACACAGCCAGCCAGTCCTGCCCTCCTAGGGCTGGCCATCCTGCCACCAAAAGCTCCTGAAAAGGTTTGCATGAATGAGCTGACCCAGCTTTGTTTCTGCTCCCATGGTTTGCCCTTTACCCTTTGGCCTTTGCCCAGCTCTGTGGCCACAAGAGCAAGGGTCTGGCCACAGATGACTGCACAGCTGCCCAGATGTTTATTGTGCATGGCACAAAGAGCCATGCTGGGGGCTCCTGCTGCTCCTCACCCCAGCCACTGCCATGCTTGGCAGAACACCAAACCCAGCATTTGTTCCTGGGAGCTGAGGCTGTTTAGCCTGGAGAAGAGGAGGCTTAGAGGTGACCTTATTGCTCTCTGCAATTTCCTGAAGGGAGGTTGCAGACAGGTGGGGTTGGTCTCTGACAGAACCAGAGGGCACAGCCTCAAGCTATGGCAGGGAAGGTGTCACAGAATCCCAGAATCCCAGAATCCCAGAATCCAGAATCCCAGAATCCCAGAATCCCAGAATCCCAGGATGATGAGGTTGGCAGAGACCTCTGAGATCATCCAGTCCAACCTGTGCCCTCACACCTCACCCAGACTCTAGCACCCAGTGCCATGTCCAGGCTTTTTTTAAATACACCCAGAGATGGTGATTCCACCACCTCCCTGGGAAGAGCATTCCAGTGCTTTATTATTCTTTCGGTGAAAATTTTCTTCTTAATATCCACTGGGCAACACTGACAGAACCAGAGGACACAGCCTCAAGCTACATCAGGGAAGGTATAGGTTGGATATTAGGAATAAGTTTGTCACCAAAAGAATAATAAAGCACTGGAATGCTCTTCCCAGGGAGGTGGTGCAATCACCATCTCTGGGTGTATTTAAAAAAGCCTGGACATGGCCCTTGGTGCTAGAGTCTGGGTGAGGTGTGAGGGCACAGGTTGGACTGGATGATCTCAGAGGTCTCTTCCAACCTCATCATCTGATTCTGGGATTCCTGCTGCAGGGAAGGCTCCAGTGCAGTCCATTGTGTGGGCTGTGTTCAATGCTTCCTGGTGCCAGGGAAAAGGGTCTTTGTTTTTTGTGTATTTGGAGCTGTGCCCTGTTTCCATTCTGCTTTTCTTTCACTGTACCTGTGCAGCAAACCCAAGCCCTGCCAGCCCTGGCTTTCCCCCTGGTGCTGGGGGGAGCCAGCCTGCAGGCAGCCAGGCCTCTGGTCAGTGCTGAGGAGCTGGGCATGGCCCATGCCAGGCAGCTGGCCCACTGAGGGCAGCTGACAGGTTGGCAAAGGCCCCTGACTTCCTTCTCTTTTCTCCTGAGTGTCCCAGGAAGGAACACTCCTCTGTCCCTGCCTCTCTTGCTCACTGTGCACCCACCTGCGACTCTGCCCTGTGCAGGTGATTGGTCTGGCCAGGCTCAAGAGCAATGTGAGCAAGAGCACTAGGGGATCTGAATCCCTGCTAGCAAGAATACCAGCAAGAATAGCTCTCACTGCACAAAGGTAAGGTCAGATAGCTGACCTTCATGCTGAGGATCTGCGTGGGGCTTCTTGTGGAGTGTGTGTCCAACAGCACCTTGGTACAGGTGCAGATAGGTGTGTCTGCCTGCTTGGGTACCACAGCCACACCACCACTGGACACAGGCTCCAGGCTGGCTACCAGAGCAGTAGGAAAAGCTGAGAGAGGGAGCATGGCAGGAGGAGCTTTTGGCTCAGTCAATGATTTACCAGATGTGTACACTGTACTAAAGACTTGTAAACATACTTTAATGGCCAGCTGTAAATCCAGGCAGTAGCAGTGGCGGCTTCATTCCCATCAGATGTGTCTTAAGAACAGCAGAGGAAGGGCTCTGAATCACTTTATGGCAGCCTCTGTCAGCTCTGCAGTTATGCATGTAAATAAAAGAACCAATGTCCTCAGGTCAAAAATTATTTGAGTGACATGAAAGGTTTTATGACCAGCGACTTCTCCTTTGCTGTGTTCCCTGCAGTCTTCCACAGAGGGCATCTCCAGAACGCTGGGTTTCTGTCCCAGTGCCCCAAGTGCGTGGCTGTGTTTTCACTGACTGTGCTGGAAGTCCCTTTTGTTAATCACTGAAGCACAGCGTCATTAGGGAGAAGTGCAGAGTGTACACAAAGAGGAACTTGCCAAATTACTAATAAGCAGAAACTCCATCCATCTTAATGAGACAGGGTTAAGAAAATAGCAACCTAGAATGTACACAATGGAGCCTTTCCAATCTGCTTATTTACTCCTGTTAGAAAGTAATTCTGAACTCCATCTCTGGTCCATCTTGGAGACTATCACATGGTTTCCAAACCACAGGTATCTTACGCTCTTGCAAATCATTTAGCATGAGAAGGATAAATGAATACAGTGGACAGATGGATAAATAAATAAATGGCTCAAAAATTTTAGAGGGAAGCGAGCAGATAGGATTGCTGAAGAGCAAGAAGCATGGGGAGATGTTTCCTCATGGTGGGCTCCTGTTCCCTTCCTTTGGGGTCCTCACAAAAGCAGCTGAGGGTCCCCATGTTCTCAGGCAGCACGGGGCCACTCTTGGGCCAAAACTTCCCTCAGGCCAGCCCAGCAGTGTGATTTGTACCTCCCCAGTGACTTGCAGCACTTCCCCAGGTTACTCTGGCAAGCCAGAAGGGGCTTGCACCCACACCAACGAGCCTGCACACCTGTGCTCCCCAGCCACATTTTTCTTTTGTTGGGTGAGGAATGACTTGCGGTGCCTTTCACGCGTGCAGCTTGGCTGCTGCTGTTTTATTGAACACCAGCACTTGCTGTATGTTATTCAGGCAAACTTTATATGTGCCACAGACCCTCTCAGCAGCCTGCACCTGGTCCAGGGCAAAGCTGAGCCTTGTGGAGAAGAATGTGCTGTAATGCAGCAAGTTATTACAGGATAAATATTTATAAGCCCCTGTAAACATTTGCCATCAGTTCCCTCCTGGGACTCGGGGCAGACGGTCAAGAGTTTCACCAGTGCTGAAGGCATTTGCTCTTGCAGTCCTTTATATGTCAGCTAGTAAATCTGTTGTTGGTCGTGTGTAGTTATAGCATTTATTGGTGCTAATTTAACACAAAAAAGGAGACATCAGCTGGAATTGTTGCATGCCTTGATCCTGGCTCTGCTGCTGGCCAGCTTTTGGTGAAGGTGTCTCCTGCAGCCCCAGGGGCACTGGGCACCTGGCTGAGGCATTGGACTGGGTCCCCACAGCTGCAAAACCTCCTTGTGCAGGAGGTTATCATGGGGGTTGCCCTTATCATGGGGTGAGGGAGTGTTCCTGGCTGCATCAGTGTTATTGGAGTCTTGGAGCAATCTGCTGAGAAAACTGGAAAACAAAGTGGCAAAACCAACATCCTCCTCAGGGACTGACCCTGGCAGGTCATGGTGGGCTGAGGGGGGTCTAACCTAAAGCAAATATTCCCTGGGGGTGTCCAGGAGCTGTCCTGCTGCAGGGGTGGCATGGTGGGCTCTCCATGTAGGGACATGGTAGGTGGGCTGCCTCTGCTGGTGCATCCCATCTGACAATGTGAGCCCTGGGACAGGGACTGCAGGGATCCCTGTCCCTGTCCCTGAGTTTGTCTCATCTCCCCCATCCCTGCTGCCTCTGTTGGGGCTGAGATGGGCCTAATGCAATGGTGGTGGGAAACTGGAGAAGAAATGCCAGGGCAGGCAAGGCCGTGACTCCTCCATGCCCTCAAGTGCAGGCGTAAAACAATGAGCCCTGGGCAACAGCGCTCCTTGCATGGGAGTCTTTGGGGGCTCCACTTTGCTGCTCATGCACGAAAGCCAGTCATTTGGCAAAAATCAGCTCAGTTAGCAGGCTTTGTTCATAAAGAGCCAGGGCCTGAATGGACTCAGGGCTAATATATTCTATTATCCCATCCATGCCTGCCTGTTTCCCCAGGGCAGCATGCAGGGAAAGGCGCATTCCAGCACCAGGTGGCCAGGGCAGAGTGTGCCCAGTGTGGGCAGGGAGGAGGGGACAGGTGGGACAACACCACTGCCAGCAGCACGGGGACGTGTCCCCTGCCACCTGCCCTGTCACCCCTGAGCACACAGGGCAGTGGACACGGAGCAGAGTGGGATGCTGAGCTGCAGATGAGGGCAGAGTGCCTGGTCCTGCACAGGCTGCTGGGATGAACAATGGAGCCAGAAATAGGCACGGTTAATTGGGCTGGGCTTTTCACAGGGCAGGAGAGGTCTTGGGACAGCCAGAATGGTGTGCGGTGCAAAGCGTCTCGTTATTCAAGAAGAAAATGTTAGCCCCTGTGGGAAAGGCAGCAATAAATGGCTATGACATTAGAGACAAGGCAGAGATTTAAGAAGCAGTGGGCTACATAATTATGAAGGGAAATGGCTGCACAGGCTTCACTCAGAAAAGTTCATGTGCAGTCTGGAAGAGGTCTGTTGGAAGAGCAGCCCTTCTTGGGCAGCTGCTTTCTCAGGGGTCTAATATCATGTATTAAGCAATTTAGTGGCCTAGACTAGAGTTGGCATTTTCATTTGGTTTAGTTTTTTTCCTCCTTCTCCCTGATTCTTATATTTTTAAAATAAAAAATGGTTTGCCAGCAATTGTATTTGCTGCTCAATTGTATTTCAGTTTAAAATTTACTCTTGATTTCCCATTCAGGCGTTGATGTCATGAATGTGGATGTCAGCCACAGAAGAGAGGAGGCAGCCAGCAAAGACCTTCCCTGAGCCAAGTTCAGGAACTGTCCAGACCATGCATGTGGTCAGATTTAGCAGCCAAGGCGTGCTGAACTGTGAGCTTCCCTGCTTGGATCAAGAGCTGTGAACTGTGGCAGGCTCAGCAGCTACTGTGCAGTGAAAGCCACTAATCAGTGTGGGATGCTCCAGGATACACATCCCTGGGGTGAGCCTGACATCACATTTACCTGGTGCCATGTGCTAATTGCTGACCTGCAATAACTGGAACCCTGACTCTAATTTTTAGTTGTTGCAGTGTTACTGCTGGTGCCTTTGGAGAGCTCTCCAACTTTTGAACAAGAGTTTCCCAAGAGCTCACCTTGCCTGCCTGTGACTTTCCCATTGCATCCATCCTGGAACAGAAGGATCACAGCACTGCCAAAGTCAAACACACCCAATTGCTGCTCTGCAAACAGAGAGGCCATGAGACTTTCCTATGATCTTGCCATGGAAAATGAAGAGGCACTGGCACAGTTTGGTTCCCCAACCAGAGACTTGTGCCCATGGATCTAACACCTGGGTGCAAATCAGGATGCCTGAATTACACTTGTTTCCTGGGACGCAGCACTGTTTTCTAAATTCTCAAAACGAGATGTTTCAGAGTTTCTAAACTACTTTTGGTAAAAGCAGATTCTGTCAGGATTTCTCAAGGAATGAAAAGTCCATTTTGCAGCTGTTTCTTGGTACAAGCAGTGATCAGTGCTTTGCCATCATTTCCTGAGCCCGAGTAGCAGGAGAGAGCCTGCTCCATCCAAATGCCTCTTTTGCTCCGGGTCCCTCGTTTACCGCTAAATTCTTCACTTCATTAGTGCTGCTAACTGGCTGCTCTGTTCTGCTGGCCCTCAGGTGAAAGTGGCTCTTTCAGCCTTCAAGGCTGCAGAGCCTCTTCCATTTACCTCTCAATGAGGTGTAGTTCCTGTTTTAAGTGGTACAAGTTGCTCGAGCCGAAGGCAGCAGCAGGAAGGGCAGCTTTGGAGGATCCCAGAGGAGAGAGCTCAGAGCCCTGTAGGCACGCAGGGGCAGAGCTGCTCGATGGCCAGATGTGGTGCACAAGGATGAGACAGCTTCTCCTGCCTGGAATGCACCCCCGGACACCCTCCTGGCATCTGGGCAGCCCCACGGCCTCCATCCTCCTCCTCCCGGCTGTGGAGGGCAGCGAGTCCTTGCAAGCCCCGAGGAGCACAGCAAGGTAAGGGTGGAGGAATGGGGAATGCAGCTCCTGCTCCTCCAGCACATCTGGAACAGGGCACCCTTTACACAACAGGGCCCCTTGCTCTCTCCTGATTTTTGTTTTGTTTGGTGTTGGTGATTTTTTGGTTTTTTTCTTCTTTGAATGTCATAGTTTCTGTTGGGATTTGTTCTGCACGGTCCAGTACAGGTTCACAGAAATATCTGCAACCTCGGAACAGCCGCTCAGGAGCGCCGGCACCTCCCAGAGCCGCCCCGGCTTCAGAGACCGGGAAGGGCTCCGGGGGCTTCGGGCCGCGCACCGGGGCTGCAGCCGAGCGGAGCTAAGGGCGAACTCCGGCCCGGGGGCTCTGGGTACACCCGAGCTGCCCCGGCTGCACTTCGCTGGGCCGGGCCGGGCCGGGCCGGGCCGGGCCGAGCCGGGTGGGACGGGCCCTCAGCCACTACAGGTGACGCCGGGCCGGACCGGACCGAGCTGAGCAGAGCCGGGCAGAGCCGAGCCGTGGAGCCGAGCCGAGCCGAGCCGAGCCGGGCCGGGCCGAGCCGAGCCGAGCCGAGCCGAGCTGTGGGGCCGTCGGGGCCGCGCTGGGCAGGGCGGGGCGGGGCGGGGCGGGGCGGGATTGGCTCCTGCGGTCGCTGATTGACAGCGGCGGGCCAGCGCGCGGCGGGCGGCGCGGCGCTGATTGGCTGCCGCGGGCTCACAAACCCGCGGCGCGGCCGGAGCGCGGCCAGAGCGGGGCCGGGGCCGGGGTGGCGGGAGGGCGGCGGGGCTGTGAGGGGCTCGGCGGGGCTCGGCGGGCAGCGAGCTCGGGGCGGCGGAGGGGCCGCGAGGAGAGTCCCCGGGGGCGGCCGCCGGCAGCTGGGCGCCCGGCGGGGAGCGGCGTGCGGTGCTGTCGGTGGCCACCGTCGGCGGGTGGCGGCGATGGGCAGCGTGAGGGGGCCCGGTGGGGCCGCCCTGCGTGCGGTGCTGTCGGTGGCCGCCGGGCTGCTGGCCTGCGGCGTGGCCAGCGAGTACGACTATGTCAGCTACCAGTCAGACCTGGGCCCTTACCCTGGCGGGCGCTTCTACGCCAAACCCCACCAGTGCGTGGCCATCCCCGCCGACCTGCGGCTGTGCCACAGCGTGGGCTACGACAAGATGGTGCTGCCCAACCTGCTGGACCACGAGACCATGGCCGAGGTGAAGCACCAGGCGAGCAGCTGGGTGCCGCTGCTCAACAAGAATTGCCATATGGGTACCCAGGTCTTCCTCTGCTCCCTCTTTGCCCCCGTCTGCCTGGACCGGCCGGTCTACCCCTGCCGCTGGCTCTGCGAGGCCGTGCGTGACTCCTGTGAGCCTGTCATGCAGTTCTTTGGCTTCTTCTGGCCAGAGATGCTCAAGTGTGACCAGTTTCCCCAGGATGACGTCTGCATTGCTATGACAGCTCCCAATGCCACCGAGGTCTCCAGGCCCAAAGGTAAGGCATGGCTCGTGCTGCAGCCTTGCTCCTGGCGCTCCTCTCTGAGCTGGCAGGGCAGGTGTTAGCCCAGGAGGGCCCCCACGGGCCTGAAGGGGTTCTTGTGGCAGGAGGAGGCTCACCTGAACTCTTCTTCTTGCCAGCAGCCCTCCTCTAGCCTCTGAGCACTCTCTGTGCCCTCCTGTCCCAAAGGAGGTGGGATGCCCTGCCAGCTCCTCATCCCTATCCCAGAGCCTTGGGAGAGGCTCTTTGGAACATGGTGGGGTTGTGCCTGTTCTGATGCCTGCACAGGCACTGGGGCTGGGCTCCAGCCCTGATGGACCAAGGTGTGACCCTCCATCCTCAGATACTGCACGGTCCTGGTTCTGCTCCCGAGCCAGGCTCCTGCAGGGCTGCTCTGGCCAGCAGGAGGATGTGTGGTGTCCACAGCAGAAAGTGTTGGCTGACTGGAGCCAACAGTGACAGCAGCCCTGGCTGTCCCCGTGTCCACTGCAGTCCTAGGGCAAGAGGCTGGGCATGCATGGAGATCCAGCCCTGCCCTCGGGTGGGCTGTGGGCTGGAGAGGGAGCAAGGAACCTGCCCAGAAACGACTGGGGAAAGTGAGCGTGGTTCGTGTTTGTTTCCGTTGCGTGCAGCACGTTTCTGTGGTGCCAGACTGGCTTGTTCAAGTTGCAGTGAGTCTGGCTTGTTGCTGGAAACTTGAAAATAAATAAATATCCTGGTGTCACTTGGGTGTTTGCTATTGGAGCGCTGTGAAAGGCTGACAGGAGGAATGTTTGTCGAGGGAGATGGCAGAGGGCTCTAAGAGAGTGCAGTGCTTAAGGGAATTGAAGGGAATTGTCACTCCTGCTCCCACGGGGGCACAGTGCCGGTGCTCGGGAGGAGCTCAGCACAAGCAGGGAGGGGGGGCTCAGTGCTTTCCGTGGCTTCTGTGTTGTGTCAGAGCTCGCCTGCCCTTTGCAGTCACCTGTACAGATAAAAGCTGTGCGTGGTGCTCGACTGGGAGAAGTAACCCAGCCGACGGGGGCTGTGCAGTGTCATCTGCCCCTCTTGGAAGGACTCGACTTCAGAGAGCCCCGCTGGTAGAGGACAGGAGAGGAGTGCATCCTGCAGCAGAGGGGTGACACCCTCAGGGGTGTCCAGCAGCTGTGGAGGGCAGTGCAGAGCAGTGGCCCGGGGACTGTGGCCTGGCAGGCACAGGGGACACCCAGAGGAGCTGTGTGCAGGAGCCCCTGTCGTGTCTCAGTGACATCCAGAGGCAGGTGCAATGTGAAGTTTGTTCCAGCGCCAGGGGGGAGCTGGGGGCCTGAGCTCCTTGCCAGGGACCAGCCTCTCCCCACAGTGATGGCAGCACAGCCATACTGGCTTCCTTGTCATGGCTTGCCCTTCCTGCTGGAGAAACCTCCTTGTTTTCCAGGAATGCTCTAAATTAATATTTCTTATGTGAACCTGGACCCTTGGTCACGACCACAGCCGTGTTCCGTGTTGCAGGTACAAAGGTTGCTTTTATTTCCCCAGGGACTTGCAGCCAAGCATGCTCCTGGGACAGCTGGGTGTGAGCAGCCCCTTCCTGGGTCTGAAAGAGAGTCTGAGCTGTGTGCAGGTCATTCATTTTACAGACATTAATGAGCCAAGGCTTGGGAACAGTCTCCTAAAGGAGCAGCATCTGCCAGGTTTTCCACTGAGTAGTTTAATGACTTCTGTCTTCACCTTTTGGACCTGTCTTGAAGGCAGCAGTGGGGTGGGACACTGCTGCTTTCTTGTGGTGCCTCAAACAGTTTGGAGTGGAAAAAAAAAAAGCAAACTCCAAGTGAATTGCAACCACTGGTGTGATGTGAGCCAGCACTGCTGGATGTCCTGCATGCCACAGAGGCTCTCTTAGTGGCCCATAAGGCACCCATTGCTTCAGCTCTGGTACTGCCACCTCCTGCAGATGTCAAGTGACATCCTGGGTGACCTGCAGCTCTGGTCCTGCCACCTCCTGCAGATGTCATGTCATCCTGGGTGACCTGCAGCTCAGTCCTTGTCCCTGTGCTGCTGGGTACTTGTCTGCCTGGGTTCTGCTGTGTGCACCCTGTCCATGGTTTGTCTGTGTTTTCTGTCAGCACCAACTCCTGGAGTCCCTTTGCCCTTGGGCACAGGGGTGTTTCCTGTTGATTCAAAGAGAGTCAGAACCAAGCAGTGTCCCCCCTTTTCTCTTGGTACTAATAAGAACAAACCCTTTCAGTATTTTCCCCCATTAACACCTTGAAATTGGAATTTGTTTCTGCCTCTCAAAGAGCTGACCTGCTGAATTCCTTTCTCCTTAAGCACAGGCAGTAAAGCCTGCAGGCCCACAGGATGCATCAGGGGAGTTGCAGATTAATACAGCATTACACATTCCTTCTCTTGCCCCTGGAGTAAGCTGGCTCTGCAGCCAGGCATTGGAAAATGGTCAGCAGGGAACAAGTGAGCTGGAGGCAGCTGAGATTGTGCTTGGAGTTTGCAGATGGGCCCCAGCCAAGCTGCAGTGGGCCCTGAGGGTGGGCTGGGGATGTCTGCTCCAGTGCCTCAGGAGGGATGGGAGGGCTTGCAGCTCTGGGGTGGCTGTGGCTCCACAGAACAGCAGCTTTCCTGAAGCACAGAGCTGGGCAGGAGCTGGCTGGGCCCCAGCATTTGTGTTCCTGACTCTGGTGTGATGTGGTGATCCAGAGCAGAGGACAATTTTTCTTCCCGTTGCCAGTAGTCCTGTTGTGCTGTGAAAGGGCTGCAGGAGGCAGGAGTGGAGGATGGGTTGATTTAGATTGGATGTAAGGAGGAAGTTTTTTGCAATGAGGGTTGTAAAATGCTGGCAAAGACTATCTAGAAACAGGGTGTGTGCCCCATCCTTGGAAACATTCATGGTCAAGGACTCTGAGCAACCTGATCAAGGTTGTTGATTGGGGCAGGGGGATTGTGCATAAGTGAAGCTGCTGCCTGTGGAAGGGGCTGTCCAGGGGTCCCTGGTCCAGCCCACAGGATGGCTGGTGGCTCCTGGTGCAGCAGGGCAGGGGTCTCTGCCACCCTGGGTGTGTTACAGCCTGTTCAGGGGCTGCTGGAGCAGAGCTAGAACAAAGCCTGTATTTGCACCAGGGAACAATGAGTCTTATTTTCCATTTTTGTTTGCTTTTTTTTTTTTTCTATTTTAATTGGTTGCCTGGAAAGCTCAGAGAGTGGATGCAGTGGTGGCTTTCATGTTTGTCTGAGGCTGGTGTAGGCTTTGCCAGCCTCACGTGCACTTGGGCTGCTGAGGCAGATGGAAGTGCTTGGCATGGCAGGGTCCCCAGCTTGTTCCCCAGCTCGGTGATGAACTGGTGGCTCTGCAGCAGATGGAGGGCTGGGCCTGTGTCACCTTCCTGTGAGCACCCTCTCTCCCTTGTCATGAGCACACTCAATGTGCAGCCTGGAAAGGAATATTCTGACTGTGGGCATCATCATATCTCCAAAGGCTGGCTCCTGCCTGTGTCACTCTGAGATGCTGATAGTGGCACTTGCATGTCAGGGTTCTGGAAGAAGGGGTTCCCCAGGGGATGGGCAGCTCTCAGGGGTACAGAGAGTGTGGATGTTGGTGCTGTGAAGGCTGACTCGTGACTTGCACATAGGAGTGAGCAGAAGGCAGTTGCTCTGCATGTGTGATTAATAAAGCCATGGTGCACGTCCCCAGGAATCAGCATTTGGCACAGAAGAGATTTGGGGGTGGCGACAGGGAAAGAACAAGCCACAGAAAACAAAAGTCTGGCCTGAATCCCCGTGGGGCATCTGAGGCTGAGGAGACACGACAGCATGGTCGTGGCTGTGCCTCCCTGGCTCTGCACCCCTCTTTCTGAGACACCTCTCTGCTTTTCAGGCCAGCAATGCTGTGGGTTTGCTGGCCTGGCTGAGGGCTGGAAGGCCATGAGTGCTCTGTTTACTGGCAGATGTTTTGCTGCAGTGTTGTCCCTGAGAATAACTCCCTTGTGTGGGAAGAGCCCTCCGTCCTGCTGGACCAGGAACAAGCAGCATCTCCCAGCTCAATAAATTAATCTGCCAGTAGCTCAAATCTATGTCTGTGCTGCTGGGTGGTCTGCCCCAACTGCAGATGAGGACTTGGAAACAGATTCTGATTCTTTGGGTGAAGTGAGATTTCCTCCCAGGACAGATCCCAGTGAAATCCCCTGGGCTGGCATTTCCCAGGGGGCAGTTGTTGACCACTGCCAGCAACTGCCAAGCAGAGGTGGCTCTGCTCTGCTGGAGCCACGGGGCTGCCCTGGGCTCAAAACAAAAGAGAGGATGATCGCTCTTGGTGGTGGCAGCATCCACAAGAGCTGTGCTGGTCCACCCCCAGCCAGTGCTGCTCTGGGACAGGCAGGAGGGAGGGTAGTGAGGGTCTGCCTGGGCAGTCTGTGCCATGGTCCCCAGTAGTGAGGGGAGCGCTGGACTGGGCTGTGCCAGTCCTGAACCCCTTGCCTGGCACCACCTTGGCACACTTGAGGCATCTCTGGGCAGCATCCTGCTGCTGTGCTGGGGTTGGGGCACTGCGTGCCTGCCTTGGCATGCAGTGGGGAGGGAATGTCAGCAGGCCATGGGCCATGCCCCTTGGCAAGCTCTCCCCTCAGCTGAGTGCCTGGCCCTGAGAACTCCTTTCTCTGCCAGTGCTGTCCTTCTGCTCTTAGCAGCTGCCTGTGCCTGCCCTTGGGGCCACTGACAGCATTGGAGTGGGGCTGGCACAGGCTGCCTGTGGCCAGGGCTGCCCTGTAAGCCAGTGCATGGCTCCTTACACCCAGCAGGGTGTTGGCCCACGCTTCTGGGAGCTGGGAGCCCGTGGGAGGGTGCATGGGCATGGATCCCCCTCGAGGGTGACAGTGTGACAGCATGGCCAGTGTGGCTCTGTGGTGCTGCTTCTGCTGGCTTCCCGCCACCTCTCAATTGTCTTCACTTCTTTTCTCTTGCCAGGAACGACCGTGTGTCCCCCTTGTGACAATGAGATGAAGTCAGAGGCCATCGTGGAGCACCTGTGTGCCAGCGAGTTTGGTAAGAAGGAGCACCCTAGGCACTCCCAGCTGGTCATGGACAGCATGACTCCTGTGTGGCTGGACTGGAGCTGCCACATTTCCCTGCCCACCCTGGTGCTGTGTGTCCTGCAGTGTGTCCCCAAGGCCAGGCACGTGTGCCTCTAGATGTCACTGTGGGTATGCAGAGGTGGACGTTGTTAAAAAATGCAAAACTGCTCCGAGGCTTTGTCCTAAATGAGTGAGTGAGTGAGTGAGTGAGACAATCAGTGGTAAACTGAACTTCATTTAGAAAAAAAGATTATCACGAGGAAATATATTAGCTTTCTCAGATCAAACCCAGAATTAACTGCTTTTGACATCCTTGCTGGTGTATGTAACCTTCCTGGAAGATTATTAAAGGCATATTGAACAAGGTGTGCATTCCTGGGGGATTAGCACTTGAATGTGCCCTGTACCAGAGCGTGCTTATGCAAACCCAAACCTGCTCTGCATGCTGGTGTGCTACCCTCTCTGCTGGAAATGAATTCTCAACTGTCCTGCAGATTTGGTATGCCAGAAGTCTTCAGTTCAGCACAGACTTTTTCTAACAGGGAAAAGCACCAACAGGAACACCCATGTAATAGTTCCCCAGGAATGTGCATACTTCTGGCTTGGCTGGGGAATGGAAGCAGACATTCAGTGCTTGGCCTGGCTGGGAGTGGGAGGTGCTGAGTGCTCAGAGCTCAGTTCTGGGCAGGCCATGGGAGCTGAATCAGAGCTGCCCCTGGCCTCACTGCACCTACAGGGAGGGAGAAACAGCCTCTGGGACCAGGGGCTCCCTGCCTGGGCTTGCAGTGGTGCAGAGGCATTGCCCCAGTCCAGGGCCTGGGACACCTTTGTCCCAGAGGAGGAGAGAGGGGCACTGGCCAGTGGCAGCAGGGATGTGGTGCTGGGGTCACTGCAGTACCTGTCCCCTCACCAGAGGGGAGCCAGGGGGGTGTCCTTCCTGCTGGGAGGGGAAATACAAACTTAACTGCATGCTTGTCATCAGCTTCTGCTGCTAAATATCCTCCTGTGCTCTGGGACAGTTGGACAGCAGGGAGCAGAGGCCAAACCAGAGGAATTCCCTGCCTCAGCAGAGCAGCTCGGGTCAGTGACTTGCCCACAGTGTTAAGTTGTTACTGGGAAAGGCAGTGGGGACACTGTCCGAAGGATGGAATTATTTCCTGGCAGATGTGGCCAGCTGGGGAGCAGGAACACGGGGTAGGATGGTCCTACCTGTGCCCTGTGAGGGAAGGGAAGGCAATGCAGGGGTGAGGAGGATGTCTCAGGGGAGGGAGAGGCTGGTGGAGGAGGCATCATCTTCAGGAAGTTTTCCCAGAGCACAGCGTATGGCCCTTGGCTCTTTGTTTAGTCTTGGGGGTTACTGTCATGGGGTGATTTCTGAGGAAAGCTGTTTATCTGGCACTATTAGAAACTCCCAAACCTTCAGACTGAGGTTTCTCATGCACGTCCACCAAGGTAAACACTGGCAGCTGACAGGTTACAGATCCTCATCAAAGCCAGACATGTACAATAAATGTTTAAACTAACATGTGCTGCATGGGGCAGCTGTTGGTTCGTCTTGCACTGATTCCTGCTGTTACTGCAGATTTTCTCTTACATCTCAGCAGCTTGGTACAGAAAAGAGATGAGGAGCACTCTGCCCACCAGAGATGTGTGGCTGTGCCAGTTAGGAAGAGACTCTGTAGCCTAGAGTACAGAGCCAAGAGGGGATAAGGCCAAGGGGGATGAAGGAGGAGGCTGACCAGGGGTGCAAATAGTTTGTGTCAGGCTCTGTTCTTCCCAGCAGTGCAGGAACAGAGCTGCAGTGAGCTGTGAACACAAACTGCAAAGCCAAGGCAGGAGAGGATCATGGACAAGGTGCTGGGGGTCAGAGGGATGCCAGGAGACTGCCAGCCTCGTGGTGCAGCAGAATTCTGGGCTCACCTTTGAGCAAGGATCAATGTGGACTCTGGGATGCTGCTTTGAGGCAGCTGGGCTGCTCCTCTGAGAACAAAACAGCTTTGGGGTGGATGTCAGTGAGGGGTGCCAGAGCACAGAGCAGCACAGGGGCTGGCTCAGGCTCCTGGGGTGACTGCAGGGTAGATTTCAGTGGTGCTGGTGTGCTGAGGCAGCACTGGAAGCAAGAGGAAGCAGGAGATGGGGCTCCAGAGCCCCCACAGCCACCTCCCCCAGCTGCCCTGGGCTGCAGCCAGCGCTTGTTTCTTACTCCAGGAGTTCATTCCACGCTCTGTTTCTCTTAGTGATTTTATTTATTGTTTCTGCCCTTTCTCTGGGGTCTGAGGGGATCCTGCTGAACGGGCTCTGTGGCACTGGGGACTGCAGAACAATCAATACATGCTGTTTATTTTTGCTCTGTGACTGGCAGGTCCTTGCCTGCAGCCTTCTCCTGTTACAGCCCTAATGTGTCTTCTGGCAGGTTTCTTCCTTCTCAGTGATTTCTAAAGGAAGGAAAAACGAGGCTGAAGGAACAGTGGAGCTTTCCCTTCTCTCACATTCCCTTTCCTGCACATGAGGTGCTGGAGTGGGGCCCCAGCAGAGACAGCATCCTAGTTATGTGCTGAAAAAGAGGGGTGAGGAGCAGGAATGGTGCATGGTAGTGGTTTGTGAACAGGGCTCAGGGGTTCTGCTCTCAGCTGGTGACTACCCTGGTACAGTGCTGTCCTTGGAGAAGGTTGTGCTGGAACTGTGGGTGTCCCATGAAGCTAAATGCTAAGAAGGGTTTGTGGGTGGGATGTTGATCCTGCAGCCCTCTTGGGCTACTGGTGCTGCCGCCAGTGCCACAGCTGATGCTGCAGCAGCCTGTGGTCACAGTGCAGCTGCTGGCCTGGAAAGGTGGCACATCTGCAGTGGAAAACTCTCCTATGGTCAGCTCCTGCCTGGCAGCCACAGCTGAAGATGAAATCTGGCTGAGCAAGCCTGTCCTGGGATCTCAGAGTGATCCTGGCCCTTCTCCCACTTGCTGCTGAGACACATTTGGTGTGGCATGGGGGCAGTGGGAAGGCCAGGGCTCCCAGTGAGGAAGCTGTTTGCTTTGGCAGCTCAGCTGGGGCCTGGAGCCAAGACTCAAAGCATCCTGCTCCAGCCTCTTGCCTGGCAAAAAGGGCAGGGGGGACACCAGGAGAGCTGCAGCAGCACCAGGGCCCCCCACTAAATGTTCTAGGAAAGCCCAGAAGTGTGAGGCTGCCTCCCACTGCATGGGGCTGAGCTCTTGGAGTGGGGTGAGCCCTGGAATGAGGGCACCCTCAGGCACCCCTTCTCTGGTGTTTGCCAAGGCTGTGTGTCTGGGCTGCCACTGTGGAACCCAGCTCTCACACCTGGGAATCTCACCTGGAATGTGAGCTGGAACTTAGGGCATGTGGCCCAAATAAGTGAGCAAGGGAAATTTGGGGAGGCAGAGAGAGGAATGAGGGCTGAGCAGAGATCACTGTGCCTGTGTGACTGCTCAGCCTGCAGCACCAAAGGCAGGGCAAGCTTGGTGCTCCATGTGCTTACCTGGGCAGCACTGCAGGCTCTTGCTGCTTACAAGGACATTGCTGCTGGGAAGAACAGAGCCTGACACAAACTATCTGCACCCCTGGTCAGCCTCCTCCTTCATCCCCCTTGGCCTTATCCCATCTTGGCTCTGTGTGCTGCTCTGCACGAGCAAGGTTTGGATGAGGTTTTGGTTTACATCTGGATTTATGGTTCCCCTGGGCAGCTCCCATGAACCTGCATTGCTGGCTCACAAACTGCTGTGTGCAGGGAAGGGAGCAGCTGTGAGCTCCCACAGCCCAGGATCACCAGAGCTTCTTTGTCTTCCATGCTGTGTGATACTTGGACTAGATCAGCTCCTCCACTAGTGGCAGATCCTTTTCTTCCTCTAGCAAAAAAGATCAAATTTTGCAGGGATCTCAGCAAAGCAAAAAAGCCATTTTGCAAAAATCTCTTATTGTGCTGTAATTGTTTTATTTATTATTGTTGTAATGGTGTTTTACACCTCTCCTGCCCTGGTGTTTTACACCCCTCCCTGTTTTATCCCTCCTGCCCTGGACACCTCTGTGCTTAGTGCAAGGGCTCCAGTCAGCATGAGTAAAGGAAGTGAGGCTGACATTGAGGGGTGTTGCTGCTACTGCAGCCCAGTTGATGTCATGGAGCTTAGAGCTGCTTGAAAACTCCTTACTTCATTTTCCAGATCTGTTGCAAACTGATCTGGTTCAGCATCTTTAGCTCCTTAAGACTGGAGTTCCTTTAGCTCCTGAATTTGGAAAACAGATGGAATGAAGATTTCACTTAGGTTTCCAGTCCTAGATGACTTTCTTGTACAATAGCAGTGTAACATGACAAGGATCTTGGCAAACCTAAGGGATCTTTCTGGCACAGGGGCAGACAAACACCATTGCTGCTGTTGTCAGGGTGGTGACACTGAGCCTCTGCTGCCTGCTCAGGATTGTCATTGTGCTGTCCTGCTGCCATCTGTGTCTGGAGCAGTGAGCAGTGCTCCTGTCCAGGAAGCAACACGTGTTCACTGCTGAGTGTTCCAGCAGAGCGGGGCTTCAAGGAATGATGCTGTGAGGAGCCATCTCCCTGCCAGAGCCACAGCTTCTTGTGGACTGCCTGCAACTGCCCTGAGACTCTAATGAGAAGGGACAGCAGCCAACCAATCACCTCTCTGAGCACTGGTTATCTGCAGCTCTGAAGTAAACTCCCAAATGATGAAAATATGTTAGCAATTTTGGTCCATATGTGCTTTTCCCCAAAAACGAGGCAGAGCCAAATGGCACTGAAATGATGTTTTAATGTACAACACATTTTCATCATTTTTCCCATGTATGCAAAATTCCTCTTCATGGTCATGGCAAAAAACCTTTTTTTTTTCTTTTTTTTTTGGGGTGGGGGGTATTGTGATTAACTCAGGAAAATGCTGAACCCAAAGAGGGGAGAGTATTTTCAATGGCAGCTGTGTCAGACCAACTTCCCTCCTCCCAGGGAAGGTGCAGGCACATGACTGCATGCTGGGATCTCCACAGCTCTGATCCAGGGACGTTCAGGGCTTGAAAATTTGTTTCACAGGCACCTGAGGGCCGGTGTGACTGCAAACAAATGTGAGAAGCCAAATTGACCTTTTAAATGATCCTTTCAAGAGTCTCTCCATGCCTCTAGAGCAGGGAAGTCACCTAATTTACTCAGTTAACATTTGTGCTTGGCAGCTGAACAAGTCCCCTCTCAAATGGGAAGTGCTGGGTGCTTTGCTTCAGGAAGGGGAACAAAGATTTCAGTGTTTTACCTTGGTGCTCTCCTGGGCATGGGGCAGCTCCCCTGTGGAATTTGCAGGCAATCCTGACAAGGGAAGAGATGAGAATCTTGACTCCATGTTTCAGAAGGCTGATTTATTATTCTATGATATATATTATATTAAAAGAAAATGATATCTTAAGACTATACTAAAGAGCAGAAGAAAGGATTTCATCAGAAGGCCAGCAAGGAAGGGCAAGAATGGAATGAAAATGAAATCTTGTGAGTGCTCACAGCCTCGACACAGGTGGCTGACATTGGTCATCAAGTAAAAACAATTTCACATGCTGGGTAAAAAGTTCTCCAAATCACATTCCAAAGCAGCAAAACATGGAAAAGCTGCAGCTTCTCAGGAGAAAAGATCCTAAGGAAAGGATTTTTCATCAAAGGTGCCTGTGACACTCCCCACCAGGTGCAAGGCTGTGGGTGTCATACTGGGCCAAGTCATGGCCAGGGTGATGCCATGGAGGAGAATTCAGGAGCAGAGCAGGGAGAAGGGGAATGCAGGAGTGGAGCAGGGCACTGTGTGTCTGCAGAGGGACAGGGACGTTGTTGCTGTGCTGGGGCCACTGCACTGCTGCCCCCTCAGCCTCACGGAGCAGAGGGGCCAGCAGCAGTGAAGGCTGCTTAGGAGTTTCGGTTTTCCCCTCTCCCATCTTGTTTTGCAGCTCTTAAGATGACCATAAAGGAAGTGAAGAAGGAGAATGGGGACAAGATGATCATTCCACGGAAGAGGAAGGCACTGAAGCTGGGGCCCATCCGGAAGAAGAACCTGAAGAAGCTGGTGCTGTTCCTAAAAAACGGGGCAGACTGTCCCTGCCACCAGCTGGACAACCTCAGCCACTACTTCCTCATCATGGGCCGCCAGGTGAAGACCCAGTACCTGTTGACAGCCATCTACAAGTGGGACAAGAAGAACAAAGAGTTCAAGAAGTTCATGAAGAAGATGAAATCGCCCGACTGCCCCACGTTCCCGTCCGTGTTCAAGTGATGCCCTGGCTGGTGGGAGGGAGGGAGAGCCGCTCCCTGGACCTGCTCAGGTGGGCACAGCGGCTCCATCTCGCTGCTCTGCAGCAGGGATGCTGGAGCCCAGCCCTCCTGCTCCTCCATCCTGCTCCTCACAGCTCCCTCAGCCCTCCCAAGCCTTGGCCTGATGGCCTGGGCACGTGCTCCAAGCAGTGGCTGAGGTCACACAAGATTTATGTCTGCATTGTCTAAAGACCTGTTATTGTACAGATATTGAAATAGCAGCTGTCAGGTAAAGAGGGCAAGCAGAGGGCTGGGAGGTGATGCTCAGAGCTTGCATGCTTGCAGAAAGGACCCTCGTGGACCACATCACTCCTGTCTTCATGGCTGCAGGACTGCCCTGAATTCCTGTAGGAACCAGAGCTGGCTGATTAGACAGAGATCCTATCTTCATGATCAAAGTTAATGAATGAGTAGTGGAGAACCCATTACAACCTCTGATAAGAATTCCTAATAGCTAATTGCCCTCACTGTAAAAATATCCCATTGTAGTCTTAACCTGCTTAGTTTAAGCCTTGACCCTGGTTCCTTGTGGTGCCTTGTTGGGCTGGAGCCCTCCCTTACCAGCATCTCTTGTGATGTCTCCCTGGGTGCCTGCCTTGGCATCTGCTGTGCCAGCTGAGCCCCTGTGCTGCACCCAGGCAGCCTCTGAGCCTCCTCACTGTGTGCAGTGTGTTGGTGCACTGGCATGGGGAGCAGGGGCAGAGGGGGTTCTCTGCCTCCACCTGTGCCTTTGGCCTTGAGCAGGCCCCAGTCTCAGCAGTGTCCAGCTGAGATTCCCTAGCTGGGCTGAGATCCCTTGCTGGGCTGAGATTCCCTTCCTGGGCTGAGATTGAGATCCCTTCCTGGGCTGACATCTCTTCCTGGGCTGACATCCCTTCCTGGGCTGACATCCCTTGCTGGGCTGAGATTGAGATCCCTTCCTGGGCTGAGATTGAGATCCCTTCCTGGGCTGAGATTGAGATCCCTTCCTGGGCTGACATCCCTTGCTGGGCTGAGATTGAGATCCCTTCCTGTGCTGAGATCCCTTCCTGGGCTGACATCCCTTGCTGGGCTGAGATCCCTTCCTGGCTGTGGCAGTTCCCTGCCCAGCTGGCTGAGCTGCTGGTGCCCAGACCTGTCACTCCATTTTAAGCCTGAGCAAAGGTTCAGTTGCTGGCCTGCCTGGGGCTTTGGCTGGGGGGAGCTCATGGCCAGCCCCTCCAGCTTGTGACACTCCCTCACTTTAGCAGGGATGTTTTTATAGCTCCTTTAGGCTGCTGGCAAAGTACCAGAGAGCAGAAGGCCAAGGGCTTTTCCCTGTGGAGCACTGCAGGGAATGGATCATCTCTGTCTTCCCCTCTTTGCTGTGGGACCCATCAGTCTGGGGTTTTGTCTGTTTGATCTATGACAACTTGGCTCTCTATCATTATGTCTTTTTTGCCCTAATTGAAATGTCATGTTTGTATGATTTCAAATAGTTTATGAAAGACAAAGAATATCTTACCCAAATGATTACATTTATCGACCAAGCTGAAATTCATTATTCTGTTAATTGGACTAGTTCTCTTTTTCAGACCCATACCACTCTGTATTCATTATCCTTCCTCCTTCCATTTAGTATTCTCATCCATCACCAATACTCTAAGAGAATGAATATCTGATGTCTGAGATAATTCTGTTGTATCACAGTTAAGTGAAATAACAAATCCTCATTTTTGAGGTTTGAACCAAACCCCCTCAAAACTGGTAAATTAATTATTCCTTAGCTTGGGAGTGGTGTATTTCCCACATGGGGACAGAGCCATGGACTTGGTTGTAGAAGAATTCCATTAACAAGCCAAGTACTCTGAGGAATGATGTTTCACAGCTAACAGAGAGATGGATTTAGGATGTGAACTTTGTAGAGTCCCTTAGGTTGTCTTAGACCACCATTTGTAGTAGTGTTGTTTCTTTATTGCAAAATTAATCATTGTAGATAATGTGCTTTATTAGTGAAGTAAAGAAATAAATAAACCATGGGCTTTAACATCACAGATTGATGAGGTGAAATGATGGAGAGGGCTGACAAATCCAGCCACGTGGGGAATGGAGTCAGGACACGATGAGCTGAAGGTGTGGTTCTCTGTGAGTGCCCACAGTGCCCTTAAAAGCCCCACTGGGATGGGGCAGGGACCCTCTGTCCCCTCTGCCTCACCCTCCTGAGCACAGCACAGGGCTGCCTGTGGCAGAGAGAACACTGCTGCTGCTGAAATTGCCAAATTCATCCATTAAATAGAATTCCCCCAAGCTCCCTTTTTATGAAGAGATGCTGTTTCCTAACCCTTTTGGGGCTGGCTGTGGGAGCCTGGCCTGGAGGCTGTGCAGGGAAGTGCTGGAGTCTCCATCCCTGGCAGACCATGTCGGTTGGTTTAGCTGACATGGTGCTGTTCAGCCAAGGCTTGGACTCGATGATCTTGGAGGTCTTTTCCAGCCTCATTGATCCCATGGTCCTGTGATGCCATGCAGCAGCTGGAGCAGGGAGAGCAGGTGCCCTTCCTGGGAAGCTCCTGCTGCTCCAGCCAGCCCTGGCTGCAGCTCTCAGGTGCTTTTTAATCAAAGTGATTTTTTACCCCACTCAGAATGTGCTGCAGCCCCAGCTGGGTTTTTAGTGCAGGGAAGGTTTAAGAGCTTGGGGTAAGCAACAATTCTTCCTGCAATGCCCTTGGAGGCACCTGAGACATCAGCTGCAGAGGTGTTGCCACCACAAGACCAGGTAAGGTCAGTGCTTGGGACCTCCTTTTCCCAGCTCAGAAGCAGTCTGAGAGCTGCCTTGGGGCAGTTCAGGGCTGAATCTGGCTCTGCTCTATGTGTACCTGCATTTCCACTGCTGCTTCATCTGTGGTCATTCAACAAAGTGAGAGCATCAGGTCACTTTGGAGAGGTGCAGGAAGCCAGGCAGTGTTTGCTGGAAATTTGCAGAATCTGTTCCTTTACTGCCTTCTTGTAACTGGCAACTCCTGAAGTAATTTTTGGTCATGTAAAAAGCGAGACTTGCAGTCAAAATGCTGCATGTGGGTGCCTTTGCTGTCTTTAGATTTCCTATACTGCTCCCCAGCAAGAAAAGTTTATTAAAACCTGAAGTGGGCTAAGTATAAACTATGGAGAAAGTGCCCAAGATCCTGGATTGTGCTTGTGTGGAGTCATGTGGAGCAAACAGATGTTTACTGAAATGAGAAAGCACAAAATCTCCTTAAATCAGGCACCATGTGTCTGGCACAGTGTTCCCAGACAGAGAGATGGGTGTTTGTGCAGTTCATGGATACACTTTGCATTTTAAAATGTCAGATTGTTCTAATGAGTCTGGTTTAAGTTACAAGCATGTGTAAAAGTGCTCAGTCATACTTTGTGCTGGGAGACACCCTCAGTTTTGCCCTGCTGTGGGTGGCTGTGGGACACTGATGTGCCACCTCTGGGACACTCAGGCTTGCTACAGCCTGGGCTTGTCTGAAGTATGAACCTGAAACCCTAAAATAAAATATCATCCTTTTGTGACTCACTTTATCCTCCCAATAATGTTTATCTTCTTTGCTCCAGCATTCCTTCTGTTGAGTTCCACCTGTCTGGCCTCCAGTTTGGAGTTCAGTTACAAACTAAATGCAGTTTTCTTTCATGCTATACAAAAATTCATCTTCCATCCCTCAAGAGATTATTATTATTTTTTTTATATTGCTGGCAGTCTGTGTTCTGCTTTGACTGCTGCTGGGAAGAACACCTGAGCAGCTTGGGGGGTGTTTTATTTCTGGAGAAGAGAGGATGGTTCCACACCAGGCTGGTGTGCAGCTCTCTGGATGCTGTGCAGGATGAGGGGGTGATGCAGCTGTGCCAGCCTGGAGCTGGCTCATCACTGAGCCATCAGCTAAACATCTGCAGCTGGCTCCTGCCTCCATCAGCTCTGCCATAAACAGGCAGCCCAGGTGTATTTGTGCTGTGAGTGTAGCACAAAGAACTGAAAAATAACGGAGCAAGAATGGAAATAACAAAACTCCTTCCCTCTGTGGGCAGGTGGAGCTGCCTTGGCTGAGCTCCCTGCTCTGTACAGGGCCAGGGGAAGCAGGGATGGACCCCTGAGCTCCCTGGGGCTACAGATGGGCCCAGCAGTGAGAGGCGCTGGCTGAACATGCAGGGTCTCAGCTGAAACGTTCTCTAAAGGCACAGTGAAACTCTCCTTTCCCCTCCCCAGCACTGGAAACCTTGCAGAGAAAATGCTCCAGCGTTCCAGAGGCTGTTCCTGCTTTCTCACTGCATCATGCTGGATGCCCCCGAAAAAGGACACACACACAGCCCTAATTAAAGCCACCCTGCACCCCAGGGCCAGAGCTGGGTTTGGAAACTGCTGTTCCCTGGCTCAGGGGCTCTTTTTTCCATCCCATCTAGGCTCTGTGTGCTGCAGTGGCACCGCCAAGGAGAAAGAGCTCCCTCAGTCATGAGGAAAAGCATCTTCCAGTGCCTTTAGCAAGGGTGACCATGTTCACAGGGGTCTGAGGATGAGGGAAGCGACGAGGATCTGACCCCATGTTTCAGAAGGCTTGATTTATTATTTTATGATATGTGTTATATTAAATCTATACTAAAAGAATAGAAGAAAGGATTTCTTCAGAAGGCTGGCTAAGAATAGAAAAGGAAGAATGATAACAAAGGTTTGTGGCTCAGACTCTGTCTGAGCCAGCTGGGCTGTGATTGGCCATTCATTAGAAACATCCACATGAGACCAATCCCAGATGCACCTGTTGCATTCCACAGCAGCAGATAACCATTGGTTACATTTTGTTCCTGAGGCCTCTCAGCTTCTCAGGAGGAAAAAATCCTAAGGAGAGGATGTTTCAGAAAATATCATGGCTACAAGCAAGTGCTTTTAAAGTCCCTGTTTTCCAAAGGAACAGACATTTTTTTTATCACTGTTTCTTCCCCAGTGATCCCATCTGAGCCTCTGAGTGTGCAGCCTGTTGGAAAAGCTTCTCCCCTTGGGCAGTCTGTAGGTATCCAAGCCATGCTTGGATTTATTCCTTGCAAGGGGAGTGGGGTAAGCCGGGGGCTCCTCTGCTTTTGGGAGCTTCTCAGTGCAGACAGGCCCACGTGCAGGGTCCAGGAGCTCTGCAGCACACAAATTCCCAAAGCAAAGCCCCATCCTGGAGAGCCTGGAGGGAGGGAGTGTGGGTCAACCTGTCAGGGTGGCCTCACAGCCTTGAAACAACTGAGGGCTTTGTTTCCTGAGCTTCCCATCAGAGGCTGGAATCTCCTCTGGGGCAGCAGCCTGCCACGGGAATGCTGCCTGCATGGCTGGAGCTGTGCTCGGGCATTGGCACAGAGGCTGGCAGCACCAGGGAGCCCTGGCTGTGTCTCCTCCAGGCACGTCAGAGTGATGAATCTGTCTCCACTTGCCAGTGTGAGGGCACGGGCACGCTGCAGCACAGCAGGCTCCTCTCACAGCCTGCCAGCATCCCAAGAGCCACCAGCAGCCAGCAAACCGCCCCTCTTTCCTGAAGAAGTGTGCTAGGGTGGGGAATTCACTGCTGTCTGGAACGTTTTTCCTTCAGAGACAAGCAGGAGAGATTTGCCAGGCTGTTCCACGGAGAGGAGGAGGCTGGAGGGATCCACAGCTGATGCACTCAGTACAGAATCCTTTGGCTTGCAGCTCTCTGCTCTTGTTCTGGGCTGCAGGGACAGCTCCGTGGGGCTGCCACCAGAACTTTTTCTTTAGCTCAGGCTGGGGCTCGTTGTGCTATTGGCACTTCACTGCCTCAACCCGGCTTTCTCCAAACTCTGGAGTTACTGGTGTGGCAGACAGGCTAATTTACAGGGAGGTGTGGTGTTGTATATGAATAAATTGTGGCCCCAGGAGGATGGTGGAGTGTGAGTATCTCTGCTGTTACTTGGAAAGAAATGAGATCAGGGCATTTACCCATGAGCATGAGTGCAGCCTCTCCTGTATGATGGACATGAAACCCTGAAAATAAGAAACTGCAGCCCCTTGAGACAGATGTGACATCTTTAGATTGGCCATCCTCAAGTGGAGGTGAGCACACCCAGCCCAGAGAACCTCCCCAGTCACTGTACAGCAAGGGGAAATAAGGATTTGGAGAAGACTGAGCTATTTGTGGAAGCTCTGAGGCCATTTAACCATGTGTCTCCTTGCTTGTGGAACAGCGGTGGTGGCATTGGCCTGGCCAAACTGATGGTGCTGGCTAGGATGCTCAGATTTGGATGTTAAATCTTTAAGAAAATGTTAGTATCGGGCTAAAGTTTTATCAAAGTCCCACTCCTGGATTAACACTTGCCAAGAGTTGAGGCCATGGCTGTGTGTGACACTTCATAAATGATTAAACACTGTCCTGCACAGCTGAACCTCTGCAGCCCCAACTGCCTGCTCCAGAGTGTTTGCAATTTCTTCACCATTTCACAGCCTTTCATTCATCCTAAATGTTTATTTAATACTCCTGGAAGACCTTTTAAGCTTCCTGGGTTTAATGTTTGCTAAACAGCCTGTCACTTCCACTTGTATTGATAATTGCAGCCTCTGTGCTAACACAGATCTGCAGAGCCAGGGCAGCCCTGCAGGGTCTGAGGGAGCTGAGGTGGGTGTGTCACCAGGATAGTTTCTGAAAAATCCCTTTGCCAGGGTTTTTCTGCTGAGAAGCCTCAGAGGAAAAGCAAAGCAATGGTTATCTGCTGCTGTGGAATGCAACAGGTGCATCTGGGATTGGGCTCATGTGGTTGTTTCTCATTAATGGCCAATCACAGCCCAGCTGGCTCAGACTCTCCGAGAGTCACAGGATTTTATTATCATTCCTTTTCTTTCCTTTCAAGCCTTCTGATGAAATCCTTTCTTCTATTATTTTAGCATAGTTTTAAGAAATAATTTTCTTTTAATATAATATATATCATAAAATAATAAATCAGCCTTCTGAAACATGGGAGTCAAGATTCTCATCTCTTCCCTCATCCTGGGACCCCTGTGAACACCACCACAGTGGGTGCTTGTCATCTGGATCATCTCCCCCCTGCATTTCTCAGCCCCTGTGCTCTCCACGGGCTCCTGGCAGTATTAGTTTCACAAATTCATTTTCCTGCACAAAGGCTTTTGGTTACTTTGGAATTAGGGACTGTTTGGAGTTCATTGTTTTCCTGAGCTGCCTTGTTTTGCTGTAATGCTGAGACGCCTGGGCTGCAGGAACCTAATCCCCCCCCCCCCTCCTCCTCCTCCTCCTCCTCCTCCTCCTCCTCCTCCTCCTCCTCCTCCTCCTCCAGCAGCCCTGCTCTGTGAAAATCTGTTCTCTGCTTAAGTGCAAATTGTTGATGGGAGATAGCAGCGGGTCTTTCTGCTTCCATTTAATGTGTCAGCAGAGAAAAACATCTGCTTGCAATTATGGGCATGGCCTTGCTGAAGGATTGGCCTGGTAGATTTTATAAGGTAATAGGAAATCTTTATCAATTCATAATTCCTGGTGTCAAAGAAAGGAACACGTTTCATTTAAAATTTTCACCTTTTGTTTTAGAAAATCGTAGGATAAACCATGAGATTGATATCAAGGGAAGAATGAAGAGCGAGTCCTGGGTTTCCCATGCAAAAGGGCCAGGCTGGGGAGGGAGTGGGCTCTGCTGCTGGTCCTTGGCTGCCCTCCCCTTTGCACCATGCCCACAGGGGCAAATCCTTGTGGAAATTATTTGCTGTTGCCTTTGCAGCATGGTCTGAAACAGGAAAATGGTGCCCCAAGCATTGGGATCTCTTGGATGGGGCAAGTGGCTGCAGAGGAGCTGCACTGGCACATGCTGAGCTGGTGGGGAGCCCCTGTGGCTGCAGAAGCAGCACAATCCAGCACATTCCCAGTGGCTGCAGGAACAGCCTTGAGCCCAAACCCCTCTGTTCTCACCTTCTCCCACCCCAGAATAACCAGTGCCAGCAGTGGAGGTGCTCCCACCCTGCCTGGCTGTGCCCAGGGAGTGCAGCTTCTGTGCCTGGGGAAACTCTGGGACAGGTTTGTGGTCACAGCAAGGGCTGCCCAGTGGGCTGGAAGAGGCTCCCCCTGCTCCCTGCCCCAATCCCTCCATTTGCCCTTGTCCTGCTCCTGGCAGGACACACTGTGGCTGCTCTGGGATGTGCTCAGCCCCATTTGTCAGCCCACTGAGAGCCTGCTGTAATTTCCTCTGTGATTAAGGGTCTTAGAGCATGCTCAATATCATTAAAGAAACAAGAAAATTATAACAGTAATGATCTGTGCTCAGGAATACTCCCAGGAGTAGCTGGAATTGCATTGAGTGCCTTTCAGCTAAGAAAGCTCCTTGTGCCTCAGCATTGGCAGATTCACAGGGACAGCATCCCTGGCTCTGGGGACTTTCTGTGCTCTTTTTTTCCTTCAGCACCAATTCCTGTTCCCTGCTGTACACTTGTGTCCAATTCCTGTCCAATTCCTGTCCAGTTCCTGTTCCCTGCTGTACACTTCTGTCCAATTCCTGTTCCCTGCTGTACACTTCTGTCAAATTCCTGTCCAAATCCTGTTCCCTACTCTACACTTCTGTGCTTGGATGTGGAGCTTCACCCCTGGGACGAGGCTGAGAAGTGCAGACAGACATTACCCCAGTGAAGGTGGACAGATGCCTGTTGTCCAGAGAGGTCCAGGTTCTGCCAGCTGCCTCCTTGCTGATATGGAGATGCTCTCCCTTGTCACAAGATCACCAAGGTTTGGTTTCTGCCACCACAACTGATCTGCTTTGGGGGTGGGAAACATATCCTGAGCTCCTGGGCTAGTGGCACTGCCTGTACACGAGTGTGAGAGGCATGCACAGGCTGCCACCAGCCCCTGACCATTCTCCAGCCCAGGGAAATCCACAGAAGCGCCATGGAATTCAGACGGACTTGAGAACAAAACAAAGCAATAAGAAGGGTGGAGAAAATTCTGGAGCTAATTTCTAAAATGCCACGAATTTCTGGGGGCAGCTTGAATGGCCAAATCTTTGTTAGGGCAAGGAGGAAACATCTGGCCAGGGAAGCAGGGTCCTACAGCAGGAGCTCTGTTGGGGCTCCCGTTGTCTGCTCAGCCCTGGGCCCAGCTGTGTGTGCCAGGGGCTGCTGGCTGCCCAGCCTGAGGACGTGCCTGTTCCTTGCAGGGGACAGACAGTCTGGTTTAATTTTAAACTCCCAGATGTTTGATGCCTCACCAGCATTTCTTTTCACTGAAGCAAACCCGAACTAAATTCATCTTTAACTTCTCAGACGTGGGGAGGTTTGTTTCTCTGCAGCTCCCGGCTGAGCCCTGGCCTGGTGGGATGTGCTGTGGCATCCCACTGAGGGCAGCCCACCTCCCCTGGTGCATCTGCAGGGTCTCCACATCCACCCAGAGTGCCTCGGTGGCTCATGATGCCCATTTGGGTAGCACATTCTGGTGGGTGGGCTGGCTCTTGGCTCTGCAGCCCCTCGGTGGAGAAGAGATGGACAGACATGGCCCCAGTGTGCAGCTCCCCAAATACCCCATGGGGATTTTATTTATTTGTTTGTTTGTTTGTTTATTTATTTATTATAAGTATTTATTTATTTATTATTTGTATACACACACACACACACACATATATATATATATATATATATATATATATAGATATATTTATATACATATATAAATACCCAGACAGCCATTCCCCCAGTGTGCAGCTCCCCAAATACCCCCATGGGGATTATTTATCTATTTATTTATTTATTTTATATATATATATATATATATATATATATATAAAATATGTATATATATATATACACACACAAACATATATTTATATACCTATATAAATACCCAGACAGCCATGCCCCCAGTGTGCAGCTCCCCAAATACCCCCATGGGGATTATTTATTTATTTATTTATTTATTATATTTATATATATATATATATATATATAATATGTATATATATATATATACACACACAAACATATATTTATATACCTATATAAATACCCAGACAGCCACGCCCCCAGTGTGCAGCTCCCCAAATACCCCCATGGGGGTCTGTCTTTCTTTTCTTTCTTTTTCTTTCTTTTTCTTTCTTTTTCTTTCTTTTTCTTTCTTTTTCTTTCTTTTTCTTTCTTTTATATATCTATATTTTTATTTATTTATTATATGTATATATACACACACACATATTTTTTTTCAATATATTTATATACATATATAAATACCCAGACAGCCATGCCCCCAGTGTGCAGCTCCCCAAATACGCCCATGGGGATATATATATATATTATATATAATATATATTTATTTTTTATTTATATATATATGTGTGTGTGTATGTATATAATATGTGTATATATATATAAAATATATTTATTTATTTATTATTATATTTATTTTTTATTTATTATATATATATATATATCTATATATATATATCCATATATATAAATTCCCTAGGGACCAGGCTGCCAGTGTGGACCTGCAGCTTGGAGCTTGCCTTGCAAGCAGAGTCTGGATGTATCTGGAGGTGTTCCCAGGCTGCAGGGTCCCCCCCATGGTCTCTGTCCATCAGCTGCCCTCCAGCAGCCCCAGGAGTGGGAGGAGAAGCCCTGTGGGATGACACTGCTGTGGCACTGCTGGCCGCTGTCACCTGCACTGCTCTCGTGGGAATTCTCCTGTCTCATACAGTGGGAAAACATCCCAAGAGCTCTGGACTTTGCATCTTGTTGCTGTTCTGGGGATGCTGCTGCTCACAGAGGCACAGGAGAATCTTCCAGAGCCCCCAGGGTGCTCTGGACTCCCTGTGCCCTGGGCTGGCAGCCTCCACCTGAGCTCTGCAGGTGGTGCACCCAGGGAAGCTGCAGATTCTGGAGGAGTTGTGGGGACACAGTTCAGTCCAGAGCTCTGCTTTTCCCCTCAGACAGATTCTGGAGGAGTTGTGGGGACACAGTTCAGTCCAGAGCTCTGCTTTTCCCCCCAGGCAGATTCTGGAGGAGTTGTGGGGACACAGTTCAGTCCAGAGCTCTGCTTTCCCCCCAGGCAGATTCTGGAGGAGTTGTGGGGACAGGAGTTCAGTCCAGAGCTCTGTTTTCCCCCCAGGCAGATGCTGGAGGTGCTCTGGACTCCCTGGACCCTGGGCTGGAGCCTCCACCTGAGCTCTGCAGGTGATGCACCCAGGGAAGGTGCAGGCTGGAGGGTTTGCTCGTCATCTCCTGCTGATTTGGAGCATTGGACTATGCAGGATTGAGTTTGATCTCTTCCCCTCTCCCCAGATTTTTAGTAGCTGACAGTTGTTACCAGCGTGAGGCACTAACTTTTTATTTTGAAGGCACGAGTTCAGGCTCGTTAATCACTTCCAAATGCCCCTGTCTAAGGGCGATATTGTTTCAGCTTTCAGCCACTAATTTTTTGAAATCTCTGAAATAAGACTCTGCTCTTGAACATGTGCTGGAGAGTTGTTCCTTTCCGCTGTATTTTAAAAATATACATGTGGTTTAATTCAACAAGAGGGCTAGAGGGGACATTTTTCCTCCAGTTTTTCCCCCCCTCTTTTTCTTTAGAGCCACGTCTGCCAAACCACCCAACTCTGTGCCAACAGCAGCCCCTGGATGATCCCAAATGCATTTGGGGGCTAAGAAATGTTTCTGGGCAAGCTCAGCTCTGCTGCCCTGCCAGTACAGACTGAGATGTGCCCGGGGTCAAGGGCAGCTGCCACAATTTGGGCTGAGTGTGCCAGACACGAGAGAGGGGTTGGGCCTCCAGCCCTGGAGTTGTGCTCCTCACTCCTCATTCAGGAGAGCTGTGCTTGCTTTGTGGACAAGACAAAGCCCAGCTGTGATGGGGATTCAGGCTGCTGGGCTTGGGAAGTCAGTGAGTGCTGCAAAGCTGGAGGAGAAATGGCAGGGAACACTCGTGGCTCCAGCAGACACCAAAAAAATCTGGGGATGTATCAAAACAATGGGATGTGATTATTCAAAAATGTGAGCTGCAGGAAGGAGTCCTGCCAGGCCTAAAGCCCTCAAGGAACTTGGTTGTGTCTGGGCTCAGGGATCCCAAGGAAAGATTCATTTCTGTGACTAAACTGGCTTTTATGTGTCCTGGTTTTGGTAGGGCTCTTGGAGAACTTGGGTGCTCCACAGGGTCTGGCAGTTGCAGGAGCTGCTTCTAACCCAGGCATCAGTCAGGGACCTCTGGCTTCAGGGACAAAGAGATATTTTAAAATTATTTCCACTTGATTTGTAAAGAAGAAAAGTGATGGGGGAGGGAGACAGGGAAAAGCTGTTGGTGTTTCCTGTAGAAACAGACCAAGGAGGCCCTGGTGAGGACTGAGCTGGGCTGTGTTTCACCTGGGCCGTGCCCTGGCTCCCTCCTGGCCAGCTCTGCAGACACCAGAGCTGTGTCCCTGTGCCAGGGTGTCTTGGTTTGGAAAGCTAGGGGTCTTCTAAGGAAGGCAGGAGCCTCCCCTGAGATGGAGAATGTAAACCCTCCCCACCCCTCTGAGTTGCTATAAATTTTAAATTAAGGGCCTCTCAGGCAAAAAATATGGGAGCAGGAAGTAACAGTTCTTTAATAGGAAAAAAAAAAAAGGATAAAATAAACAATGCAGTGAACTAAACCAACAGTGCCAGAGTCAGAACCCAGCCTGACACCCTGTGGGTCAGGGTGTGGGCAGCAGAACCATTGGAATTGTGGCTCAGCCCTCCTGCAGTGCCAGGGCTGGTTCTGCTGGAGCAGGGATCCTGGAGAGAAGGATGGATTCTGCCTCTGAAGATGCAGGGGAAGGAGAGGCAGCTGCTGCTCCTCTGGGGAATCCCGTGGAGAAGCCATGCTGGTGTCTCAAAACCTCTGGATTATATCTGGGTAGGAATGCTTGGCTGGTGGTCCAGAATCTCCAGATTATATCCAGGCCGGAATGCTTGGCTGGTGGTCCAGAATCTCCAGATTATATCCGGGTAGGAATGCTTGGCTCCTCCCTCTGGGCTCACATCTGCCAGTGGGATGCTGCAGTTCTTATCAGCCATGCAGGGACATTCCATGGCTGTTATCAGCAGTGTCCCCTCCCAGGGAGGAGTGATTGTGGTCACTCAAAGAGAGAGAGATAAGGCAAACTGCCCACTTGACAAAGGTAATCTGCCATACAGATGGGAATTGAAAACATCTTGCATTGCAATTTTCAACACCGGGCCATGTCCTGGGAGTCCTCACAGCCCAGCACAGCTGAGGCCACCATGGTGGTGGCAGGGCCCAGCCAGGTCTCCTGTGCCTCCATCCACAGCCTCAGCCACAAAGCTCTCTTGCCTTTGCTGGGGAATTGCTGCTGATGGAAACCCTCTTCTGTCTCCAGCTCTTGGAAGCTTCTGAGCTTGCTGAGGCTGTTATGTCCTGTGGTTCTGTTGATATTATAAATAGATGTTGTAAGTGAACATGAAAGAATTTGTGCTGACCAAGGGCTGTTCCTATTAGATGCAAGGAGTGAGGAGGGGACAGCTCCTGTCAGGCCCAGTCTCTCATGTCATGGTGAGCTCTGATGGCTCTTCCACCCCACAGCAGATGCTGGGATGCTCCCTGCACAATCAGGGTTGTCCTTTCAGGGCACGGGATGCTGGGCTGTGCACACATGGCATTTCTGTGTGAGACAAAGATGTAGAGACAGATTCAGTTAAAGGCTTGGGTGTCAATGGCGACTCCAGCAGAGCAGAGAGGAGCTTTGAGCAGAGCTTTGTGTGAAGAGCCCATCCAGGAGCCAGAACACGCAGCTCCCGCTGGCCGGAGGCAGAGGAACAATGAACAGAGGCACCGGGGGGCTGCGTGTGGGACAGGGGGGGCTGCGGGGGAGGCCGGGCTGAGACAGCACCGGGAATGTGGAGCAGAAGGGAGGGCCTGGGGGCAGCGGGGCGGGGGCGATACCGGGGGGGATGCCCGAGGGTGATGCCCGGGGGAGGCGATGCCCGAGAGGCCGGGGCAATGCCCGGGGGGCCAGGGTGGGGGCGATGCCCGAGGGCGATGCCCAGGAGGCGATGCCGATGCCCCAGGGACCAGGGGGATGCCCGGGGGGAGATGCCCGAGGAGTCGGGGTTGGGGCGACGCGCGGGGCGGGATGCCTGGGGGGCGATGCCGATGCCCAGGGGGTGATGCCCCAGGGGCCGGGGAGATACCCGAGGGGCGATACCCAGGGAGAGATGCCCGGGGGGGGAATGCCCAGGGGGATGCTCAGGGAGGGATGCCCAGGGGAATGCCCGGGGGGATGCCCAGGAGGCAATGCTGGGAATGATGCCCATGCCCAGGGAGCGATGCCCATGCCCTGGAGGCGATGTTGGGGAACGATGCCCATGCCCAGGGAGCGATGCCCATGCCTGGGAGGCGATGTTGGGGAATGATGCCCATGCCCAGGGGGTGATGCCGATGCCCGGGGGGCGATGCCCATGCCCAGGGGATGCCTGAGGGGCCGGGGGGATGCATGGGGAGGGATGCCTGGGGGGTGATGCTGGGGGGCGATGCCGATGCCCGGGAGGCAATGCCCATGCCCAGGGGATGCCCGAGGGGCCGGTGCCACCTCACGGTGGCGGAGGGGAGCGGGCCGGGAGCGGGGACAGACCCCGAGCTCTGCCCTCGCCCCAGGGGCTGCCCTGCCCCAGCTCTGCAGCCACCTCCGGTTCTCCCCCGACCCCAACTCTCCGTGGCTTCCCAACAGCATCAAATGGCCACAAAATCTGGGCTGAAAGGGGCCCTAAAGACCACACCTGCTGCTGGATCAGGTTGCTCATAATCCTTACCTGGAACACCTCCAGCCATGGGGCATCCACGATTGTCCCTCGAGGGTGGAGATGTGCCCTACAGCAATGGAGGGATGTCTGTGGATGTAAGCCCCAGGGATCCTGGAGTGAGGGGAGAGCTTGGCTGACAGCAGCTGATCTTCTAAATGGCGCAGCAACAGCAAGAAAATAACAACAAAATAATAATCTGCTAGGATTTTACCTGCAATGCCAAGACAAGCAAAGGGTTAATACAAAAATCTCCTCCGTATCCATTCCTTGGAAATGACCTCTGCAGGGCCCTCCCAGAGATACACAGAGCTATCTGTGTGCATGCTGCAGGAGCTGGCCTTATCCTGAGCCTGACACTTTGCTGCTGTCTCCAGACATTTCCTTGGCAGTTGGTTTTAATTACCCTCCCTCTGTGGTACCTCACCTGCTCCTGCAGACTTGGCACCACGAGCTGCTGAGAGGCTGACAGAGCATCCCATGGTGTCCCCAGGAGTTACTGCCCAGGGTGGCAGCATGGGAGGCTCACTCTCATCAGCTCCTCTGGGCATTGCTTTGACTTGTGCCAGGTCCAGGTTTGGCCCAGGGCAGGAGAAACACCTGCAGGAAATGTTCTCTTTGCCTTCTGCAGCACTACAAGTGCACAGTTCGCTCTTGTGGGTTTTGGAGCTGCTTGTGCTGCTCAGCTGGGCAAGACTCTGCTTCACTCGAGGCAGGGAAAGGCCTGGTGGGCACACAGAGCTCTGTCCCTCTGCCTCACCTTCCCTCCATCCCTTGGCTGCTGCAGGGCAGGAGGCACAACTGGCCAGGTGCTTTCTGCAGGCCAGAGGCCACTTTTCCCCAGGTGAGCCCATCTGAGACACAGTGCAGCCCAGAGCTCTGCATTTCAGAGCTCTGCTTTCCCCCCAGTCAGATGCTGGAGCTGTTGTAAGGACACAAGAGCAGCCCAGAGCTCTGCTTTTCCCCACAGGCAGATTGTGGAGGTTTTGTGGGGACAGGAGTGCAGTCCAGAGCTCTGTTTTCCCCCCAGGCAGATCCTGGGGCTGTCGTGGGGACACAAGAGCAGCCCAGAGCTCTGCTTTTTTCCCGCAGGCAGATGCTGGAGGTGTTTTGGGGACACAAGTGCAGTCCAGAGCTCTGTTTCCCCCCCAGGCAGATGCTGGAGGTGTTTTGGGGACACAAGTGCAGTCCAGAGCTCTGCTTTTCCCCCCAGGCAGGTGCTGGGGCTGTCCTGGGCACACAGAGGAATCCTGGCTGTGATCACTGTGGAGCTGTGTGTGTGCAGGATACAGGCACTGCTGCCTGTTTTCCAAATGTGTGTTTACACCAACCTGTCAGTTAATAAGAGCCCTTTGAGATAAAGCAAAAGCAATCCCAAGGAGGGAAGAAAAGAAACCCTTCAGTGAACAGGTTGGTTCTACTGCCTGGAAAAGAAACAAAGCCCCAAGCCACAACCAGGGCACTCAGAGGCTCTTGGTGACAGACTCCAGATCACTTTCATTTGGAGGAGAAAACCTACAGAGAGGTTAAAAAAAATATTGCCAGAATGAAAGTACTCATCACAGACTCTCAGACTGCTGAGGGTTTCTTTTCACTGCTGAGAGCACTCTTCGGTCTTGGAGTCCAACACTGGAAAAGACTTTTTTTGTGTGCTGCAGGATCTGATCACCTGAATATTTCCTAAGTGCATGGGGTCGACCCCACTGCACAGATCTTGCGTGTGTCGCAGACATCTTTTATGGAAAATCCTTTCCTTAGGATTTTTCCTCCTGAGAAGCTGAGAGGCCTCAGGAACAAAATGTAACCAATGGTTATCTGCTGCTGTGGAATGCAACAGGTGCATCTGGGATTGGACTCATGTGGTTGTTTCTAATTAATGGCCAATCACAGCCCAGCTGGCTCGGACAGAAAGTCCAAGACAAAGCCTTTGTTATCATTCCTTCTTATTCTTTTCTTAGCCAGCCTTCTGAGGAAATCCTTTCTTCTATTCTTTTAGTGTAGTTTTAATGGAATATATATCATAAATAATAAATCAGCCTTCTGAAACACGGAGGCAGATCCTCGTCTCTTCCCTCATCCTCAGACCCCTGTGGACACGGTCACACATGAGCAGCCCCAGTGGCACCCTCTGAGCTGTCCCAGGGCTCCTGCTCTGGCTGTTCTCCCAAGCAAGTCCTGCCAGTCTTACCTCTGCCTGCAGGAGAAGGGTCACTGCTGTGTGTCTCCAGCCAAATTCCCTTTTCCTGGCCACAGAGAGCAGGCAGTGAAGCAGCCTCCCCACCCACCCCCATGCCCCGGGGCTGTGGCTGCAAAGGGCCCTGCTGTCCAAGTGAGAGCTGGATGCAAGCTGAGGGAAAACAGATGGTTTCAAGATCAAGCCCATCATGTGAATGAGAAGCCAAGCTGCTGATGGATGGGGCTGTGTTTAGCTCAGGCACGGAGCCAAATGCTCTGCTCTGCTTCCCAAACTGCAGGTTTGCTGATGACCAAGAGCACAGAGCCTTGGAAGGGTCCAGAACAGCCTGGCCCTGGACAGAGCCCTCCTTCTCAGGAGGAAAAATCCTAAGGAAAGGATTTTCCATACAAGATGTCTGTGACACAGGCAAGATCTGTGCAGTGGGGTCGACTCCATGCACTTAGGAAATATTCAGGTGATCAGATCCTGCAGCACACAAAAAAAGTCTTTTGCAGTGTAGGACTCCAAGACAGAAGAGTGCTCTCAGCAGTGAAAAGGTTTGCTGATGACCAAGAGCACAGAGCCTTGGAAGGCTCCAGAAGAGCCTGGCCCTGGACAGAGCTGATCCAGCTGGAGCTCGTGCTGCATCCCAGCATTTCAGCCGCGGTACCTGCAGCAGATCCCCCAACTTCTGGGACTCTGGCTGGGCCCTCCCCTGTTGGGGGACGCCCTCCTGGAGTGGTCTTGTGTCAGGAAAGAGAGATGCACTGGATTTTTTCGGTCTTCAGGTTCTTGTTTATTGTTATCTTATCTAGAGTTTTGCACTCTGTGCACACCAGGCTCAGCACGCTGGAAAAGCACTGCAAAAATGGCCAACAATCTTTCATTGCAAGGTCTTTTACAGCTAAACTATCCAATTAAGAGCTGACACCTGGATTATTTCCCCTTTTAACCCAATAACTGATCCCACAGAGCCCACAGGGCAGATTTTTCTGCATTTTCAGCATCCCCCCCAGGCAGATGCTGGAGCAGTTGTGGGGCTGGTGGCACCATGATATTGTCTGAAAAATCCTCTTTGCCCAGGATTTTCTCCTGGGAAGCTGAGAACCCTCAGAGAGGAATGAAAACAAGAATTATCTGATTGCTGCCCCTGTGTTTGCTGCTTTGGAATGTGGCTTGGACAATGTTTACCAACAGGTGAATGTTTGATTGGTTCCATGTGAATTGTTTTTAATTAATGGCCAATCCCAGTCCAGCTGTGTCAGGCTCTCTGTGTCAGTCACAGGTTTTTATTGTTCATTTTTGTTAAGCTTTCTGATGTATCTTTTATCTTTCTTTAGTATAGTATTTATATATTTATGATATGTATATCATACATACATATTAATATATATCATATATATCTCATAAGTATATAATAAATATATCATAAATGCTATATATCATATATATGATATGCTATATCATATATATCATAAATGCTATATATGATATATATTATATATATGATATATATTATATAAAATATACTAAATATATATGATATATATAAGATATATATTTAGTATATTTTATATAATATAATAAAACATATATTTATATTATATTATTTATATATTATATAATGTTATATTTATATAATATCATATCATATATATATTTAGTATATTTTATATAATATAATAAAATATATATTTATATTTATATTTATATTTATATTTATATTTATATTTATATTATTTATATATATTAGATGATGTTATATTTATATAATATAATATCATATATATATATTTAGTATCTTTTAAATAATATAATACCATAAAATAATAAATCAGCCTTCTGAGAACATGGACTCAGATTCATCTCTCCCCTCATCCTGGGGACCCTCACAGACACCACAGGCTGGAATTTGGAATGGCAGCAGAGGTGCCACTCATGCTTGGCCATCTGATGTGGTGACAGACACTTGGAGCAGGCAGCAAGGCTGCAGAAGGGAGCTGGGACTGGTGCTGTCTCAACAGAGCGCTTTCCCCCCCAGCCTCAGAACATCCCTAGGAGGAAATTTGATTTAAAATGGCTCTTCCTGACTCCCAGAAGGCCCGGGAGTGAAGAAGGGTCACTCATCACCAGCTCATTAAAGGCAGAAACCCAAAACCCCAGGGAAGGAGGTGCCCTGAGGCAGCCCCTGACACGGGTCATTGGCACTGGGCTGCTCCACGCTGGGATCTGGCAGCTGGGAATGCCAAATGTCCAAACGGGGATGGTTTTGTTATTTTTAGCATTACATACAAAGTGGTCCCTGTTTTCAGGCCACAGGACCAAATCCAGGTGGTGTTTACCCTCAGGGGTGGGGATGTTTTGTTTCTGTAAGACCTTTGGGTAGAGTTGTGTTGTATTTTCATTTGCTTTTCTCATGTATAACTTGATATCGAGTTTTGTGCTTGAGAGCGTGGCTGTTCTGGGGGAGGAACATCCCTCCATGGGATCTCAGGGGCGCTGGGAGCTCAGTGAACAGCTGGGGGGGCTGAGGGATGCCTGATGCATGGCACCTGTCCTGCTGCCCACCCCAGGCAAGGGCAGAGCACACCCTGGCACTTTTCCATGCGTGTGAGTCCCTCTGGGCTGCCTGCCGAGCCTGCCAGCTGAGAAGCTGCCTCTGAAGAAGGATTTCCCCTTTTCCCTTGGCACTGCAGTTTTGGAGAAGGAAAATGGAAGAAGCCACCAGCATCCCTTCTCCCCGTCACCATGTGCACATCAACGTGCTCTCCTTTATGGGGTGAATTCAGAATAAAACCCCACATTTTCACTTGGATACCCAGCTAACATCTGGGCCAGCAGTCCATGTCTCAATCCATCTCCAAGGCTCACTGCTACAAGCATCTTCACTTTACCCTTGCCCAGATGTGCCTGTCCTCTGTGCTGTGCAGAAAGGCAAAAATTGCACAGGGTGGAATGTGTTGGAATTGGCACTTTGGAAAATGCACGCTCTGCTGGAATGTGCTAACATCCAGCTCACACAGAAGGGCAATTAACTCTATTTATGTTCATGAGCCTGAATCTAAAACTGGCTTCAGAAAGCAGCTCTCTCACATTAAAGGGCTTTATAATCATTATGCTAAAGTATTTCTTTAGAAAACATTTCCCGTTTCTTAAACAGTTAGGATATTTATAAAATATGGCATCAATTACTACATATTTCTTTATTCTCACTGATTAAACAACCTATAATTATATTTAAGCCTCTTATTTGTGTATCATGGCAGCATTAAGAAAAGCTCTGTGATTTGTCTGCATGGTTTTTTGGTTTTTTTTAATCCAAATAGCAGAGGGCTGTGCTCTCTCTCCTCCTTTGGAGCATTACTGTGCTGGAGCTGCCCGAACAGCAGCAGCCAGGTGCCTGCTGCCCCAGCCAGCTCCTGGCAAACGGGCAGGATGGGGCTGGCAATGTGTTGTGACAGGTAATATTCAGCTCTGTGTTTCTTGGACTCTGAGTGCAGTGTTTACAGCAGCTCCTCGCAGTCATTCACTCAGAGAAAAACATTTTCCTGGATCCCTTTTGCTTGCTGTGAAACAGTTGGGCTCATTCTCCTGCATGGATCCTGGGCTCATTCTCCTGCATGGATCCTGGGCTCCTTCTTCCCAGGATCTCTGCTGCTCACACTGACCCTGAGATGTGTTAAAGTCTCTTTTCCCAGCCCAGCGCTCGAAGGAGTCAGGGCTCTTCATTTCTCATTCTCAAGGTTGTTTATTGTTTCTTATCTATAAAATTCTTTCTCCTGTCCAGCCAAGGTCTGCTCAGCAGGACAGACAGAGGCACTCTGCCTGCCCCCAGGGTGGTGTTATCTTTTTATACTAAAAACTACGTGTACAATATTTACAATTACTTCCCAACACCTATCACCTGTGTTAGACAGTGAGCTTCTACTCTAAACCAATCCCAAAGTGCCACCATCCCAGCAGAAGATGGAGGCCAAGAAGAAGAAGGAGAAAGGCTGGACACATCCGGATTCCTCCATCTTGTCCCCTATTTTTCACCCTGTGATAAATTCACTGTCATTCTACTTAAACTTTCGTGGCTTGTAATTCTTCATACAAGGTTGGTAATTGGTTTTTCCAAGGGCTAAATCAAAGGCACAGGGGTCTTGGGCTCTGTGCCAAGGTCTCTGAGCCCCCTGGGCAGGGCCTTGAGTCCTCCAGGGCAGCCAGAGGGATTCCTGGGTTCTGACATCCTCTCCTGCATGGATCCTGTGCTCCCGGCAGATCAGCCTGGGCTTCTTTTCCAGCATGGATCCTGTGCTCATTCTCCTGCAGGAATCCTGGGCTCCCAGAGGATCAGCCTGGGCTCTTTCTCCTGCATGGATCCTGGGCTTGTTCTGCATGGATCCTGGGCTTGTTCTGCATGGATCTTGTGCTCATTCTCCTGCATGGATCCTGAGCTCCCAGAGGATCATCCTGTGCTCCTTCTCCTGCATGAATCTTGTACTCGTTCTCCTGCATGGATCCTGAGTTCCCAGAGGATCATCCTGTACTCCTTCTCCTGCATGGATCCTGTGCTTGTTCTCCATGCATCCTGGGCTTGTTCTGCATGGATCTTGTGCTCATTCTCCTGCATGGATCCTGAGCTCCCAGAGGATCATCCTGTGCTCCTTCTCCTGCATGAATCTTGTACTCGTTCTCCTGCATGGATCGTGTGCGCCCAGAGGATCAGCCTGTGCTCATTCTCCTGCATGGGGCCTGTGCCTGTTCTGCATGGATCCTGTGCTCATTCTCCTGCATGGATCCTGTGCTCCTTCTCCTGCATGGATCCTGTGCTCCCAGAGGACCAGCCTGGCTCCGTGCTCAGCTCAGTTGGCAGCACAGGGAATGGCACTCTGGAATTCCCAGATGGCAGTCTGGAATTTGTGCTGTGCTGGCGAGCTACAAGCCATTGTTTCTCTCTTGGCAGGGAGGCTGAGAGAGTCCCAGCACAGTGGGGCCAGGGACTCTCTTGCTGTGTTTGTGGCTCTAACGTTTTGCATTGTTTCTGCTGACCTTTGTGTCCCAAACATTTCCCCTTTCTTGTGAAACCAGGATTTTCTGCCTTAAAAAATCTTCTTCGATGTGGAGAAGTCTGTACAGTGGGAGAATGGAAACAGAGTTTTATTTCCCCACCCCGTTTTTCTTCTGTGCCCCTTCTGTTCACTTGGAGATGGAAGTGATACGGTTCTCTAGCAGGAGCAAACAGATTGCTCTAACTGAGAACCTGAGTCACTTCCAAAATCCCTATACAGTATTTCACAGGCCACATCTGATCCTTGAAAGCTCCTTGTTTTCTGAGTTCACCTTCTCTGGTGT